>NW_026712156.1:0-297500 GCF_030504385.1 Musca domestica
TTGAAAAATATTCTTTAAAAAATCCGCGTTTGTTAATGGGATGGTCCTTGAAAAATTATTTTTACAAAATCCGAGGACCATTAATGAACGTCGATATTTTAAAAAATCGACGTTTATTAATGGTTTATTGTTGATGGTCCTTGTTGATTGTCTTGAAAAAATATTTAAAAAAAATGTATGTTTGTTGATGGTAATTAAAAAGGTATTTTTAAAAAAACCAAGTTTGTTTATGGTCCTGAAAAAATATTTTTAAAAAATCCACGTTTGATCCTTGAAAAAATATTTTTTAAAAATCCACGTTTGTTGATGATCCTTGAAAAAATATTCTTTAAAAAATCCAAGTTTATTGTTGGGATGGTCCTTGAAAAATATTCTTTAAAAAATCCAAGTTTATTGTTGGGATGGTCCTTGAAAAATATTCTTTGAAAAATCTACGTTTGTTGGAGGTTCTTGAAAAATATTCTTTGAAAAATCTACGTTTGTGGGAGGTTCTTGAAAAAAATATTTTAAAAATATCCACTTTTGTTGGTGGTCCTTAAAACATATTTTTGAAAAAATCCACGTTTGTTGATGATCCTTGAAAACATATTTTTAGAAAATCCACGTTTGTTGATGATCCTTGAAAACATATTTTTAGAAAATCCGCGTATGTCGGTGGTCCTTGGAAAAATATTTTTAAAAATTCACGTTTGTCGATGGTCCTTGAAAAAATATTTAAAAAAAATCCACGTTTTTTATGGTCATTAAAAAATATTTAGAAAAATCCACGTTTTTTATGGTCCTTGAAAAAATATTTAAAAAAAATCCACGTTTTTTATGGTCATTAAAAAATATTTAGAAAAATCCACGTTTTTTATGGTCCTTGAAAAAATATTTAAAAAAAAATCCACGTTTTTTATGGTCATTAAAAAATATTTAGAAAAATCCACGTTTGTTAATGGTTCTTAAAAAAATATTTAAAAAAATCCACATTTGTTTATGGTCCTTGAAAAAATATTCTTTAATAAATCCACATTTGTTTATGGTCCTTAAAAAAATATTTTTTTTTTAATCCGCGTTTGTTGATGGTTCTTGAAAAAATATTTTTTTTAAAATCCGCGTTTGTTGATGGTTCTTGAAAAAATATTTTTTTTAAATCCGCGTTTGTTGATGGTTCTTGAAAAAATTATTTTTAAAAAATCCACGTTTGTTTATGGTCCTTGAAAAAATATTCTTTAAAAAATCCACATGATGGTCCTTGAAAAAATATTTTTGAAATATCTACGTTTGTTGATGGTCCTTAAAAAATATTCTTTTAAAATCCACGTTAGTTGGATGGCCATTAAAAAAAATATTTTTAAAAAAATCCACGTTCGTTGGGTGGCCATTAAAAAATATTTTTAGAAAATCCACGCTTAGTGACAGTCCTTGAAAAATATTTTTAAAAAATCCACGTTTGTTGATGGTCCTTAAAAAAATATTTTTAAAAAATCCACGTTTGTTGATGCTCCTTGAAAAAATATTTTAAAAAATACACGACTGTTGATGTTCCTTGAAAAAATATTTTAAATAATCTACATTTATGGAAAGTCCTTGAATAAAATATTTTTTTTTAAATCCACGTTTGTTACTGGTCCTTAAAAAATATTTTTAAAAAATCCACTCCCACTAAAAAATATTTAATCCTTTAATAAATATTGTTAACCCTGTTACCTTGCATTTTCCTTATTTTATGTTGATTGAACTAAAATATGTAGGACAAAATTTTTTGTGTTTAAATTATATGTAAATGAGCATGTGTGTGTTTGTGTGAGCCATACACTTTCATTAATGAAATGTGGCTGGTTTTTTATACCCTACAACACTATGTGTTGGGGGTATTATAAGTTTGATTGGGCCAAAAATTATGTAACACCACGAAATATTGATTTCCCACATGGGAAAGTATATATGGATCTTCCTATCTCGCCGAGCTGAGTCGATCTAGCTATGTATGTCCGTCCGTCCGTCTGTCCGTCTGTCCATGTTAATTTGTAATCACTCTACAGGTCGCAATTATGGTCCGATCTTCACGAAATTTAAAATGGAGGTGGGGCTAGGGTCAGAATAGAACCCTATTTCTTTTGGTGATGATCGCATAATATTTAGGGGTTGAAATGGACCAAAAACTGAAAAAATTCTTGATTTTGCACTTGCTCTACAGGTCGCAATTATAGACCAATCGACACGGAATTTCGCATGTAGCTAGAGTTTAGGGCTGGCAAGAAGCCTACCGATTTGGGTGGTCATCGGATAATATTTAGCGGGTAAAATAGACCATATCTTTTTTGTTGAAAAAATTCAAAATTTTTCATTAAACCGCGAATATTTTAAATCCCGGCGAAATCACAAAGCCATGACAAGGTTACTTCTGATCTTTACATTGATGTTAACATCCAACAAAACGGATATATTGCAAAATATGTGCGATATATATGTTTATCAAAGAAGATATGCTTGAAAAATCTCATATATGTCGAGAACGGCTGAACTGATTTCGACAGTTCTCATTAATTCAGAATGGCCTCTTGGCAGGAAACATAAAACGTCTAAAAAAATCGCATAAAAATATCTCTCTAAAGATGAAAATATTGATTTTGTAAAATTTTCTCATATTTTTTCAATTTTGTCATATTTTTGGCATATTTTCATTTTGAATAAAACATTTGGTAATATTTCTACAGCTAACAAAACTAAGTAGTTAGGATATCAGGATATCATATACAGATCGCATTTATGGCCCGATCCTTACGAAATTTTGCATGGAGATAAGATGAGGGTCAGAATAAAAGCCTATTCTTTTTGGAGATGATCGCCATATATTTAGGGGTTGAAATGGACCAAAAAACTGCAAAATTGTCAGCAGGTCGTAATTATGGGGGTTACCGGACATTGCGAAATCCAAGCAGTTTTGGATGGCCATCCAAAAATATTCAATGTGTGAAGGAGTTTGCCAACTTTTATAGACAAAATACGAAAATGTCCATTCCAGTGACTTTTTGGAGGATTCACAAATACAGGAAAGACGCACTTCTGACTATTTCGTTAACGCTGATTTCGTTGAAGAATACAGTCAAATGTCTGTATCTCATATAGATGCGTTTCAGTCAAAAACCAATTATAAATGTTAATCTTTTGCCACTTCTGAGAGATTATAGGTCTTTGGAAATATTGGTTCCAGATCTAGGAAGACCATTTACGTGCAACATCTACCAATAAATTGGAAATGAGCAAATTCGTTTATGTTGCTATTATTCGAAAATTAGAGAACGAAACCTGATGGTTTTCTTTAATTATTTGTCACAATATCTTGTGGAATTCTTTCGAGTATCTCACCAATATTAACTGTATCGTTTATTATAGTGTTGTAGGGTTTTCAACGGTCGGCCCCGCTCGACTGTAGCCTTTGCTTACTTGTTTTTTTTTTGTTTTTCTTCCATAGTGGAAATTTGAAAGATGCCCGGTTGTTGGTTTCAATAAACGAGCAATGCAATGTTTCGAAATTTTTTCGTGAAAGTCCACAACCATGCCGCAGGTGTATCTGTTGTGTTCGCCCACTGAAAGGATACATGGGGTATGCACCTTGGGGAGTTTGAAATTTTGAATTTTTGAGGAAAATATTTGATATTCTCAGAGAAGTATATCTTTGGCCCTATATTCGCCCCACTGTGCAATTTCATTAAATTTTGCAAGTTTCTAACGCAGCTGCTGCGTGTAGGCCACCATTATGAGTTTTTGGGTGTCCTGCAACGTAGGTGTATGTGCATGTTGTTAAAAAGAAAAATAATTTATTTTTGTTACATTACAGGTTAAATTGTTTACATAAATCATATAAAAAATATATACTCCAACGCATTGTAGTTTTCTATTGCAATAACCAGCAGCGGCAGGACTTCCAGCTATGTGGAGTGTGGCAACAACTACAACAATTTAATATACATTTTTCCATTTTACAAAATATATTTTCATAAATGTTTTTTGTTTTTTGTCTTGGTTTCTAAACTATTTCTTTTGCCATTTTCATAATGGGGTTACTGGTGATTCGTTTGTTTTCTTTTCGCTTCGCAGCTCTTCTCGTTTCGTGGTGCTCGTTTTTTTCGCAGGTTCCGGTAGAAAAGAAAATTTCATATCATGATTTCATAAGTGTTGTTTAAGTGAAAATAGTCACGATATCTGACCGAAAAGAAAAAGAACAGGGAACGAAAAATGTTAAAAGGAAATGAGTTTTTTTTTTTTGCAAAAATTTAGAGAAAGTGTAATGAGGTACTTTTACACACTCAGGCGAAGGTAAAAAATTCAAGTTTAAAATTTAAAGAAAATTCCTAAGAATTTTCCATAAAAAAGTTTGTTCATCAATCCAAAGGAAGGAAGGAAGGAAGGAAGGAAGGAAGGGGAATTTGCTGAATACACCTTGCAAATATTTCCAATTGATATGACCAATGAACACACACACACACCTCTACATTTTTTTTCTAACTAAATAAAAAAAAAACTTCTCAAAAAACTTATTTATTTTAATATCTTGTAAAAAAGTTCGAAACTTTACCCAGCCATAAAAAATTGTATTGCGTGAACAAAATAAAAGCAAAAAAAAAAAAAAAATAAATAAATAAAATAAAATTTTGTTTACATTTCCTTTGATAATCCCAATACAGGTTATACATCCGCTGGCTTCACTACCGCTCTGCTTAGAGCCACGAGAATATGAGAAAACAAATAACACAAGAAAATAAAAATTTTCCAAAAACTTTTTTGTGTTGAGGATTTCCTGCTTCCAGCTGAAGTTCTTCGTTTTGGCATTATTTGTCCAACGACCAGATACCAGGGAGAAAGATATTAAAATATATGTGTCAGGAAGGAATTAACAAACGGAAGCAACAAAATACTTAAAGCCAAAGCAAAAGGACATGTGGTATGGGGACGACATATGGTAATAATGGGATAATAAGGACATTGCAGTTTTGACAACAAGGAAGAACATTGATAATGTTATCGTGGAGTTTTAAAATTCCAGGGACCATTTTCAAATATGAAATTTTTAAGAAATATTTTTTAAGGACATAGATTTTTAAAAATATTTTTTTGTGATTTCTTAAAAATATATATTTTTTTTAAGAACAAAGGATAAACGTGAATTTTTATTTTTTTTTAAGATTTTTCAAAAATGTATATATTTTTAAGGACAAAGGATAAACGTGGTTTTTAAAAATATTTTTTGTGATTTTTCTGAAACTTTTATTTTCTTTCAAGGACAAAGGATAAACGTGGATTTTTAAAAATATTTTTTTTGAGATTTTTAAAATATATATATATTTTTTAAGGACAAAGGATAAAAGTGGATTTTTAAAAATATTTTTTGAGATTTTTAAAAAATATATATTTTTTATGGACAAAGGATTAACGTGAATTTTTAAAAATATTTTTTTGATATTTTTCAAAAATATTTATTTTTTTAAGGACAAAGGATAAACGTGGATTTTTAAAACTATTTTTTGATATTTTTAAAAAATATATATTTTTAAGGACAAAGGATAAACGTGGATTTTTAAATATTTTTTGTGATTTTTAAGAAATTTATATTTTTTTCAGGACAAAGGATAAACGTGGATTTTTATTTATTTATTTTTTTGAGATTTTTAAAAAAATATATATTTTTAAGGATAAACGTGGATTTTTAAAAATATTTTTCGAAATTTTTAAAAAAAAATGTATATTTTTTAAAGACAAAGGATAAACGTGGATTTTTAAATATTTTTTGTGATTTTTCAGAAATTTATATTTTTTAATGACAAAGGATAAACGTGGATTTTTAAATATTTTTTGTGATTTTTCAGAAATTTATATTTTTTAATGACAAAGGATAAACGTGGATTTTTAAAAATACTTTTTTAAGGTTGTTAAAAAAATATATTTTTTAATGACAAAGGATAAACGTGGATTTTTAAAAATACTTTTTTAAGGTTGTTAAAAAAAAATATATTTTTTTAAGGACAAAGGAAAAACGTGGATTTTTAAAAATCTTAAAAAAATACAATTTTAAATTTCTTTTAAACAATCGATTTATATTATTTAGCTCAGCCCTCATATATAATCTCCCTTAAATTCCCATCTCTGTCTTACTCGGCTCAAAATATCTAACTCTCCACAGTCATTGTAATTGCAAGGGCAACAAATAACTGCCGTTTCTTCAATAACATTAAAACAACACTGATTAACATATCCTCCTCGGCCTCCCAATTAATTGCTCCCAATTTATTAACCCATTCACATTTTAAGTCTCTCTCTCTTACTCATGACTTCATTTTCCCCAGCTCCTATCAAACCAAAAATAATTGGTTAATAGGCAAACAATACCAACACCTGGTTTTATTCTCACTCATTGTAATATCTCTCTGTCTCTTAAAGCGCTATTTCTCTTTCATCATTGCAATGCAATTGAAAAAATCTCTCTTTCCCCCATTAATGACCATTAACAAATGCGAATCTTTTAAAAAACATTTTTTCAAGGACCATCAACAAACATGGATTTTTTTTTAAAAATATTTTTTCAGGGACCATCGGACCAATAAACGTGGATTTTTTAAAAATATTTTTTCAAGGACTATCAAAAAACGTGGATTTTTTAAAAATATTTTTTCAGGGACCATCGGACCAATAAACGTGGATTTTTTAAAAATATTTTTTCAAGGTCTATCAACAAACGTGGATTTTTTAAAAATATTTTTTCAAGGTCTATCAACAAACGTGGATTTTTTAAAAATATTTTTTCAAGGTCTATCAACAAACGTGGATTTTTTAAAAATATTTTTTCAAGGTCTATCAACAAACGTGGATTTTTTAAAAATATTTTTTCAAGGTCTATCAACAAACGTGGATTTTTTTAAAAATATTTTTTCAAGGACCATCAGACAACCGTGGATTTTTTAAAAATATTTTTTCAAGGACCATCAACAAACGTGGATGATTTAAAAATATATTTTCAAGGACCATCAACAAACGTGGATTTTTTAAAAATATTTTTTCAAGGACCATCAATAAACGTGGATTTTTTAAAAATATTTTTTTAAGGACCATCAGACAATTAAATGTGGATTTTTTAAAAATATTTTTTCAAGGACCATCAACAAACGTGGAATTTTTAAAGAATATTTTTTCAAGGACCATTAGACCAATAAACGTGCATTTTTAAAAATATTTTTTCAAGGACCATTAGACCAATGAACGTGGATTTTTTAAAGAATATTTTTTCAAGGACCATCAACAAACGTGGAATTTTTAAAGAATATTTTTTCAAGGACCATTAGACCAATAAACGTGCATTTTTAAAAATATTTTTTCAAGGACCATTAGACCAATGAACGTGGATTTTTTAAAGAATATTGTTTTAACGAACTTTTAGAAATGTGGATTTTCTAAAAACATTTTTTCGAAGACTATTTGCAAACGTGGATTTTTTTAAAATATTTTTTCAAGGGCCATCAACAATTTTGGATTTTTTAAAAATATTTTTGCAAGGGCCATCAACAAATTTGGATTTTTTAAAAATATTTTTTCAAGGGCCATCAACAAATGTGAATTTTTTCTAATTCCGTAGCTTTACACACACAATTATAATTTTGAAAAATTGTTTTGCAACCCTCTTAGAACGACGGAGTTCGAAAATATAGGGTAATTGCCACGAAGTCTTTCTTGGTTCATTTATTCCAATCAAAAGAGTTTCAGGTCTATCGAAACTTTACCCAATATTAAGGTGTATTAGGTTATCACATATCGATCCTCGACCAACTATAGCATTTGCTTATTACTTGCTTCTTTCAGTGTTTGATATGTTCAAAAAAAAAATGTTTTCCATCTTTGCACTTAAAAAAATTAAATTTCTAAGCACCATCTACAAATATGGATTTTTAAATGTTATTTTTTAAATTTTATATGTTTTTTTTTTTTGTAACGTTTGGAGTTTTATCATTTTTTTAAGTACCAAACACTAATTTATTGGTTTATTGAATTCTTCATGTCAAAGCAGCAAAACAATAGAATTTCTATTCCTATTAGAATTGCAAAGGCAACTAGAGTTGTTTATAATCGCAATTCAAACTATCAACTCTGTCCTACACGGCAAGAAATGCCTAATTCCTTTCGGTAGTTGCTTGATATCACATTACTACACTCATTTACTTATCCTCACTCAGACACCCAATTAATTGATTCCACTTACTCTTCATTTTCCCTTCATATTTTAAGTCTCTCTCTTATTTTTGACTTCAGTTTCCCACCTTCTACAAATCATATTCACCAAACTCTTAGTTAATAGCTAAACAATAACAACACCTGTTTTTGTTCTCTCTTATTGAAATGCCTCTCAGTCTCTCTTGAAGGGCAATTTCTCTTCGATCTTTGCTATGCATTTTGCAAATGCAAAACAATTTCTCGTCTCCCCATCAATAACTTCATCAAAAAAATTCCTTACTCAGAGCAACAAGAGAATAAACCGTTATAATTTTGCTCAAACCATGGCTTTGCCTAATTTCGTGTTAGTTTTTGTTAGACTCTAAATTCGTTCGCAATGTTCTTGATGGGCTCCATACAATTTGCAATAAAAATTGTTAATAAGTGTTTAATAATGTGTATAATTAGTTCATATGTCTATAAAATACATTTAAGTGAATGTGTTGTTATTTGAAAATGAAGTTATTGTTATTAATGTTGTGTTGTGGAAAAAAATAGAAATGAATCGTGTTTGTTAGATTTTTTTAATTTTCATGCCATGTTAAGTGGTATGTGTTGATGAGTGGTGTTGGTGGTGAGAGAGAGAAAGTGGGGAGGCGAATCATCAATTGAAGTCAAAACAAAGCTAGTTTGGATCAATAAAGCAGTGTGTGTGTGCTTTTAGTTAATAAAGAAATAATAATATATTGCGGAGTTTTAAAAATCAAAATAATAAAGTTCTTCTTCCTATTTTTGTTCGTGTATGGAGCCTCGGTTAACGCGAGTGTTTGTTTACTACATTCTCGGGTAATCAACGGTAATACAATGCAGGTGAGTTAAACTTATATTCATGTATGTTACTTCACAGAAAGGCTACTACGATGATGTATTGAGGATTTTTTAAGTGAAAGGTTTAATTTACAAGTTGACAATTTTAGTTTTGCCAAATATTTGGGATTTTAAGAGCACTTTTTAAAAACTTCAAATATTCTCATTGAAGAGAAAACTAAAACAAATTTTACAGTTTGAGGAATATTTTTAATGGCTTTCAAAGCTACAATTGCAGATTTTTTAAAATAGTTTTTCAAAGATTATCTCAAAAATATTCGCGCATGAAAAAAGAAAATATGAAAAATAAAAAATAACATTTTCACAAACTTTATTATGTTGAGGATTTCCTGTTTCCAGCTAAAGTTCTTCTTCTTATGTGTCTAAAGACCAGAAACCATGTTGAAAGATATTAAAATATATGTGTTAGGAGGGAATTGACAAGTGGAAGCAACAAATATTTAAAGCCAAAGCTGGAGAAGAGGTAGTAGGGACCTTACATATGCTAGCAAGGCCCTTACAACAAAATATTTAAAGCCCAAGCAAAAGGACAGATAGAAGGGGCCTTACATACGCTACCAATGGAAAGGAGGAAAAATATTACAAAAATTGGAGTTTTCAAGATATTCAGAGATCATGTATCAACGTAGATTTCCAAAAACAGTTTTTCAGGAAGCGTCTACAAACCTGGATATTTTTCAAAGATCAAGGATAATTATTGATTTTTTAAATATATATTTCCAGAATCACAGGTTAACATGCATTTTTTGAAAATATCTTTTTCAATTACTATAGAAAAATGTGAAGACCATATTTAACGTGGATTTTTTATAAATATTTGTTTGGGCCATAGATCAACGTGGATTTTTTAAAAATATTTATTTGGGGCCATAGATCAACGTGGATTTTTTAAATATAATTTTTCAAGGACCCTGGATAAAAGCAGATTTTTAAAAATATTTCATTGGGGCCATAGATCAACGTGGATTTTTTAAAAATATTTTTTTCAAGGACCCTAGATAAACGTTGAATTTTTTAAAAATATTTTTTTTTGAATGACTCTAAGTAAACATGGATTTTTTAAATTATTTTTTTAATGACTCTAAGTAAACATGGATTTTTTAAATTATTTTTCAAGGGCCTTAGATAAACGTGGATTCTTTAAAATATTTCTTAAAGGACTCTAAACGTGGATTTTTTAAAAATATTTTTGCGAGGACCCCATATGAACGAGAATTTTTTAAAAATATTTTTTCGAGGACCCCATATAAACGTGGATTTTTTAAAAATATTTTTTTTAAGGACCCTAGGCAAACGTCGATTTTTTTAAAAATATTTTTTCAATGACCATCAGTAAACGTGGAATTTTAAAAAATATTTTTTCAATGATCATCAGCAAACGTGGAATTTTAAAAAATATTTTTTCAAGGACCATCAGCAAACGTGGATTTTTTAAAAATATTTTTTCAAGGACCATCAGCAATCGTGGATTTTTTAAAAATATTTTTTCAAGGACCATCAGCAATCGTGGATTTTTTAAAAATATTTTTTCAAGGACCATAAGCAAACGTGGATTTTTTAAAAATATTTTTTCAAAGACCATCAGCAAACGTGGATTTTTTAAAAATATTTTTTCAAGGACCATCAGCAAACGTGGATTTTTTAAAAATATTTTTTCAAGGACCATCAGCAAACGTGGATTTTTTAAAAATATTTTTTCAAGGACCATCAGCAAACGTGGATTTTTTAAAAAATATTTTTTCAAGGACCGTCAGCAAACGTGGATTTTTTAAAAATATTTTTTCAAGGACCCTAGATAAACGAAATTTTTTTTAAAATATTTTTTTTCAAAGACTCTATGTAAACATAGATTTTTTTTTTAAATATTTTTTAAGAGCCGTAGATAAGCCTGGATTTTTTAAAAATATTTATTCAAGGACTCTAAACGTGGATTTTTTAAAAATTTGTCTTCAAGGTCTCTAAACGTGGATTTTTTAAAAGTATTTCTTCATGGACTCTAAACGTGGATTTTTTAAAAATATGTCTTCAAGGACTCTAAACGTGGATTTTTTAAAAATATGTCTTCAAGGACTCTAAACGCGGATTTTTTAAAAATATGTCTTCAAGGACTCTAAACGTGGATTTTTTAAAAATACTTTCTTCAAGGACTCTAAACGCGGATTTTTTAAAAATACTTTCTTCAAGGACTCTAAACGCGGATTTTTTAAAAATACTTTCTTCAAGGACTCTAAACGCGGATTTTTTAAAAATACTTTCTTCAAGGACTCTAAACGCGGATTTTTTAAAAATACTTTCTTCAAGGACTCTAAACGCGGATTTTTTAAAAATACTTTCTTCAAGGACTCTAAACGCGGATTTTTTAAAAATACTTTCTTCAAGATGAACGTGGATTTTTTAAAAATATCTTTCCAAAGCCTACAGATCAACGTGTTTTTTTAAATATCTTTCTAAAGGCCACAGATCAACATGGTTTTTTTAATATTTTTTTAGGGCCATAGATCAACGTGGGTTTTTTAAAAATATTTTTTCGAGGACCCCATATAAACGTGGATCTTTTAAAAATATTTTTTCGAAGACCCCATATAAACGTGGATTTTTTAAAAATATTTTTTCGAGGACCCCATTTAATCGTGGATTTTTTAAAAATATTTTTTGCAGGGACGCCATATGAACGTGCATTTTTTAAAAATATTTTTTCGAGGACCCTATTTAATCGTGGATTTTTTAAAAATATTTTTGCGAGGACCCCATATGAACGAGAATTTTTTAAAAATATTTTTTTCGAGGACTCTGGGCAAACGTGAATTTTTTAAAAATATTTTTTCAAGGACCCTAGTTAAAAGTGGACTTTTTAAAAATATTTTTTATTTGAAAGAATAATCAATATCAATTATCAGCAAAAACATATTTTATCAGCCACATCTCCACCTGCCTGCCAACATCCTCCAGTTGCTCAGCACTGCAGACTGAATAATCAAAAACCACTTCACTTAACGTATATCACAGAATCGCTCTTACAAGTTTTACCCACCATCAGAGGCACGTCCCCAGTCTATGTCTGACATACCGAAATTTACTTTCAAACATAGCTAGAATTCACATTGTATTTATGGTAACATTATTACACCTCAGCGATTACAACACATTCCCTTTTTCCTAAGGATTCGGGTGTCTTAACCATATGGATGGTGTGTTCCTTTAGATGAGCCACCACAGCAAGCCGTAAGACAAGGAGTATCAGGATATATTCAACTGTATGTGTGTGCGTGTGTATGTTGCAGTCCTTTGGAGCAGAAATGTTGTTTCCTTTTTGTATTTCACGAAATGTAGAAAGCTTTGTGTTTCAGTATTATTGTAATTTTTTTCCTCCATCATTTTTCTTGCCATTTCTTTATGTATTGTGTTGTTATTTTTGCATTACATTATTTTTTATTGTTTATACGAGGCAAAGAAGAACGAATAAAAACATCATTTACACCAGCAGGAGCAGCAGCTATTCTGTTGGTAATAGATAGCAGCAACAGTTTGTAGCATTTTTAGCACAGTGGGTTGATAAAAAATATTCTTAAAAAAAAATTTTCTTTAAAAATAAATATTCTGTAAAAAATCCACTTGGTTTAGAGGTCCTTGAAAAAATATTCTTTAAAAAATCCACGTTTATTTGTTTAAAGGTCCTTGAAAAAAATATTCTTTAAAAAATCCATGTTTATTGTTTGGCTTGAAAAAATATTCTTTAAAAAATCCACGTTTATTGTTTGGCTTGAAAAAATATTCTTTAAAAAATCCACGTTTATTGTTTGGCTTGAAAAAATATTCTTTAAAAAATCCATGTTTATTGTTTGGCTTGAAAAAATATTCTTTAAAAAATCCACGTTTATTGTTTGGCTTGAAAAAATATTCTTTAAAAAATCCATGTTTATTGTTTGGCTTGAAAAAATATTCTTTAAAAAATCCACGTTTATTGTTTGGCTTGAAAAAATATTCTTTAAAAAATCCACGTTTATTGTTTGGCTTGAAAAAATATTCTTTAAAAAATCCATGTTTATTGTTTGGCTTGAAAAAATATTCTTTAAAAAATCCACGTTTATTGTTTGGCTTGAAAAAATATTCTTTAAAAAGTCCACGTTTATTGTTGGGATGGTCCTTGAAAAAATATTCTTTAAAAAGTCCACGTTTATTGTTGGGATGGTCCTTGAAAAAATATTCTTTAAAAAATCCAAGTTTATTGGTCTAAAGGTCCTTGAAAAAATATTCTTTAAAAATTCCACGTTTATTGTTTGGCTTAAAAAAATATTCTTTAAAAAATCCACGTTTATTGTTGGGATGGTCCTTGAAAAAATATTCCTTAAAAAATCCACGTTTATTGGTCTAGAGGTCCTTGAAAAAATATTCTTTAAAAAATCCACGTTTATTGGTCTAGAGGTCCTTGAAAAAATATTCCTTAAAAATCCAAGTTTATTGGTTTAGAGGTCCTTGAAAAAATATTCTTTAAAAAATCCACGTTTATTGGTCTAGAGGTCCTTGAAAAAATATTCTTTAAAAAATCCACGTTTATTGGTCTAGAGGTCCTTGAAAAAATATTCTTTAAAAAATCCACGTTTATTGGTCTAGAGGTCCTTGAAAAAATATTCTTTAAAAAATCCACGTTTATTGGTCTAGAGGTCGTTGAAAAACTATTCTTTAAAAAATCCACGTTTATTGGTCTAGAGGTCGTTGAAAAACTATTCTTTAAAAAATCCACGTTTATTGTTTGGCTTGAAAAAATATTCTTTAAAAAATCCACGTTTATTGGTCTAGAGGTCCTTGAAAAAATATTCTTTAAAAAATCCACGTTTATTGGTCTAGAGGTCCTTGAAAAAATATTCTTTAAAAAATCCAAGTTTAGTGGTCTAGAGGTCCTTAAAAAAATATTCTTTAAAAAATCCACGTTTATTGGTCTAGAAGTCCTTGAAAAAATATTCTTTAAAAAATCCACGTTTATTAGTCTAGAGGTCCTTGAAAAAATATTCTTTAAAAAATCCACGTTTATTGGTCGAGAGGTCCTTGAAAAAATATTCTTTAAAAAATCCACGTTTATTGGTCTTTGGAAAAAATATTTTTTAAAAAATACACGTTTATTGGTCATTGAAAAAATATTCTTTAAAAAATCCACGTTTATTGGTCCTTGGAAAAAATATTCTTTAAAAAATCCACGTTTATTTGTTTAGAGGTCCTTGAAAAAATATTCTTTAAAAAATCCACGTTTATTTGTTTAGAGGTCCTTGAAAAAATATTCTTTAAAAAATCCACGTTTATTTGTTTAGAGGTCTTTGAAAAAATATTCTTTAAAAAATCCACGTTTATTTGTTTAGAGGTCCTTGAAAAAATATTCTTTAAAAAATCCACGTTTATTTGTTTAGAGGTCTTTGAAAAAATATTCTTTAAAAAATCCACGTTTATTTGTTTAGAGGTCCTTGAAAAAATATTCTTTAAAAAATCCACGTTTATTTGTTTAGAGGTCTTTGAAAAAATATTCTTTAAAAAATCCACGTTTATTTGTTTAGAGGTCCTTGAAAAAATATTCTTTAAAAAATCCGCGTTTATTTGTTTAGAGGTCTTTGAAAAAATATTCTTTAAAAAATCCACGTTTATTTGTTTAGAGGTCCTTGAAAAAATATTCTTTAAAAAATCCACGTTTATTTGTTTAGAGGTCCTTGAAAAAATATTCTTTAAAAAATCCACGTTTATTTGTTTAGAGGTCCTTGAAAAAATATTCTTTAAAAAATCCACGTTTATTTGTTTAGAGGTCCTTGAAAAAATATTCTTTAAAAAATCCACGTTTATTGGTGTAGAGGTCTTTGAAAAAATATTCTTTAATAAATCCACGTTTATTGGTCTAGAGGTCCTTGAAAAAATATTCTTTAAAAAATCCACATTTATTGGTCTAGAGGTCCTTGAAAAAATATTCTTTAAAAAATCCACATTTATTGGTCTAGAGGTCCTTGAAAAAATATTCTTTAAAAAATCCACATTTATTGGTCTAGAGGTCCTTGAAAAAATATTCTTTAAAAAATCCACGTTTATTGGTGTAGAGGTCTTTGAAAAAATATTCTTTAATAAATCCACGTTTATTGGTCTAGAGGTCCTTGCAAAAATATTCTTTTTAAAAAATCCACGTTTTTTGGTCTAGAGGTCTTCGAAAAAATATTCTTTAAAAAATTCACGTTTATTGGTCTAGAGGTCGTTGAAAAACTATTCTTTAAAAAATCCACGTTTATTGGTCTAGAGGTCGTTGAAAAACTATTCTTTAAAAAATCCACGTTTATTGGTCTAGAGGTCGTTGAAAAACTATTCTTTAAAAAATCCACGTTTATTGGTCTAGAGGTCGTTGAAAAACTATTCTTTAAAAAATCCACGTTTATTGTTTGGCTTGAAAAAATATTCTTTAAAAAATCCACGTTTATTGTTTGGCTTGAAAAAATATTCTTTAAAAAATCCACGTTTATTGTTTGGCTTGAAAAAATATTCTTTAAAAAATCCACGTTTATTGTTTGGCTTGAAAAAATATTCTTTAAAAAATCCACGTTTATTGTTTGGCTTGAAAAAATATTCTTTAAAAAATCCACGTTTATTGTTTGGCTTGAAAAAATATTCTTTAAAAAATCCACGTTTATTGTTTGGCTTGAAGAAATATTCTTTAAAAAATCCACGTTTATTGGTCTAGAGGTCCTTGAAAAATTATTCTTTAAAAAATCCACGTTTATTGGTCCTTACTTATTTCTCATCCAATCCTAAATCAGCAACCTATATTCCCCCGCCTCACCAAACAATCGCTCTGCTTGTGTTATATCAATTTGCAACAAATATTACAGTTTAAATTATGCAAATGCGCCGTTGTAAGTGAACTTCGAACAAGATACTGAATTTTTGATGATGTCTACAACAACTACTGCCACAATAACAATAACTGTAACAACCATTACCGTTGTGTAGGATCAGTCATAAGTGGCAGAGTAACAGCAGTAGCTGTTACAAAAGGAACGTAACCAAATCTCAAATAACAAAATAAAAGCAATAGGAGGTTTAGGAACACAGCGGTACAATTGGGAGGGGGTGGTGACACACTGTGGCAGGTGAGGAATATTTCAATACAAAATAAAAACAAGTAAAAAAATAATAAGTTCGGTCGGGTAGAACTTTGAATACCCTCCACCATTTGGAACAAATTTGGAAATTTTCAAAAAATTAAATTCGTTAAAAATTTTGTTAAAACCTTAAAAATACCAAATGTTGCCGTTATATTGGGGTCTATACGACGACCTGGACCGGTATATTCAACTTTTCTCATAAGCCACTATAATATTCAAATGCGAAACTTGAATAAAAAATTCGGTAAATAATGTAGCTAAAATCATCAAAGTACCGAATATAGGGAGATACCGTTATATGGGGGCTATACGAAGACTTAGACCTGCACAGACAGTTTTCAGTCTTAGGCTGTAGTATCCATTACGAAATTCAAATACCAAATTTGAAACAAATTCGGGAAATAATGTCGCTAAAATTATCAAAATACCGAATATCGGGAGGTACCATTATATGGGGTCTATATCAAAACGTTGACCCATTTCCAATACCAAAAGTCCCGCAGACATATGAGTAAAATTTTATCAACTTACTTCATTTCGTTCGAAAGCTAGAGTTATTTCCACAGACGCATAGAAGCACAGACGGACGGACATCGCTAAATCGACATACAGTTTTATGCTGATCTTTTTTTAAGAATAGTTTTAAGGACCTTTCAAGCAATAAACGTGGATTTTTTTAAGAATAGTTTTCAAGGACCTTTTAAGCAAAAAACGTGGATTTTTTAAAGAATACTTTTCAAGGGCCTTTAAAGCAATAAACGTGGATTTTTTAAAGAATAGTTTTAAGGACCTTTCAAGCAAAAAACGTGGATTTTTTAAGAATCGTTTTAAGGACCTTTCAAGCAATAAACGTGGATTTTTTTAAGAATAGTTTTAAGGACCTTTCAAGCAATAAACGTGGATTTTTTTAAGAATAGTTTTAAGGACCTTTCAAGCAATATACGTGGATTTTTTTAAGAATACTTTTCAAGGACCTTTCAAGCAAAAAACGTGGATTTTTTAAGAATAGTTTTTAGGACCTTTCAAGCAATAAACTTGGATTTTTTAAAGAATTGCTTTTAAGGACCTTTCAAGCAATAAACGTGGATTTTTTAAGAATAGTTTCAATGACCTTTCAAGCAATAAACGTGGATTTTTTTAAAAATAGTTTTAAGAACCTTTCAAGCAATAAACGTGGATTTTTTTAAGAATAGTTTTAAGGACCTTTCAAGCAATAAACGTGGATTTTTTAAGAATAGTTTTAAGGACCTTTCAAGCAATAAACGTGGATTTTTTTAAGAATAGTTTTAAGGACCTTTCACGCAATAAACGTGGATTTTTTTAAGAATAGTTTTAAGGACCTTTCAAGCAATAAACGTGGATTTTTTTAAGAATAGTTTTAAGGACCTTTCAAGCAATAAACGTGGATTTTTTTAAGAATAGTTTTAAGGACCTTTCCAGCAATAAACGTGGATTTTTTTAAGAATAGTTTTAAGGACCTTCCAAACAATAAACGTGGGTTTTTTTAAGAATAGTTTTAAGGACCTTTCAAGCAATAAACGTGGATTTTTTTGAGAATAGTTTTAAGGACCTTTCAAGCAATAAACTAGGATTTTTTTAAGAATTATTTTTAAGGACCTTTTAAGCAATAAACGTGGATTTTTTTAAGAATTATTTTTAAGGACCTTTCAAGCAATAAACGTGGATTTTTTTTAAGAATAGTTTTCAAGGACCTTTTAAGCAATAAACGTGGATTTTTTTAAAGAATAATTTTAAGGTCCTTTCATGCAATAAACGTGGATTTTTTAAAGGATACTTTTCAAGGGCCTTTCAAGCAATAAACGTGGATTTTTTTAAGAATAGTTTTAAGGACCTTTCAAGCAATAAACGTGGATTTTTTTTAAGAATAGTTTTAAGGACCTTTCAAGCAATAAACGTGGATTTTTTTAAGAATAGTTTTAAGGACCTTTCAAGCAATAAACTAGGATTTTTTTAAAGAATAGTTTTAAGGACTTTTCAAGCAAAAAACTTGGATTTTTTTGAGAATAGTTTTAAGGACCTTTCAAGCAATAAACGTGGATTTTTTTTTGAGAATAGTTTTAAGGACCTTTCAAGCAATAAACGTGGATTTTTTCAAGGACCCTTTTGTCTTGTTTGTAGATTCTTTTGACAGTTTTTTCAAATATTATGTGAACTGCAAGCAAAGATTTTCAAAGGAGAACCATCTAAGAACTTTTAGTAAAGGTTTATTTTTGAAGAATATTTTTTTTGATTTTCAAATATCAATTTCTCGATGATTTTAGATATAGGCTTCCGGCTCCTAGAGAAAAAAATTTAAAATATTTAAGTGCATATCTTCAGGTATTTTTCCGAGATTATAAAAAGCAGTACATACCGTTTTAATGATTTTCCAAGAATTGTAAAGCAATAAACATACATAAACTATACTTAAATCAAGGATTCTCAAAGAATATATACGAATATGTCCTTACATGTAGTTTCAGGAAATTTATTTGAAATATTTTTTTGTTTTTCAAGAATTTTAAGAATATTTTTAAAAGGCTTCTTGAACTATTTTCGTCGAACTTTTGGAGAAATATTTTCGAACATCGTGTGGGTTAAAAAATATTTTTTCAAACACTCTTAAGGAATTTTTTAAGCATCGTCAAAAGCTTAAAATTTGAGTTCTTAACGATTACTTTAAGAACTTTTGGAGATTCTTTTAAATGTCTTTTTTTATTTGTCTCAAGGAGTTTTTTTTTTTTTTTTTTTTTTTTAATTAAATTGATCAATTAGAGACTTTTTGGACTATTTTCGACAAAATTCGGATTTTCGGATATTTTTTTTTCGAAAACGGTAGGTTACACACATATTTTTTTCAAGGACTCTTCCGAGTATGTCCTTAGGAATATTTTCAAGCATACTCAATAGTTTAAGATGTGAGTTTGTAACGATTTCTTTAGGGATTTTTTTTGTCTCAAGAAGTTTAAGCACACTTTTAAAGGATTTTTGGAACTATATTGTCGAATTTTCCTGTAGACTATAAACAAATTTTTTTCAAACGCCCTTAATAATGTATGAACGTAAGTCCTCAGAGATATTTTCATGGATTTTTAGGAAATTTAAAGGTTTTTTTTTTGAAAATTTTCCGAACTATTTTCAAATTGCTTTTGAACATGTTTTTCAGATTCCGTTAAGGCTCAAGACTAGTAAAGTTATATAGGAGTAAGTCCTGAGGGATGTTTTGGGGGAATTTGTTTTCAAATACTATCATCAGATTTTTTGAAGATTTTTCTAAGAATTTTAAGGGATTTTTCTGAGTTTCTGACGATTTTTTCTAGAACTTTAAGGTTATTTTTAAAGGATTTTGAGACTTTTTTCGACGAAACACATTTAGGCTCAAGAACTTTGAAAGCTGTTAAAGTATATACTCAGGGTACTTTCAGTGATTTTTTTAAAGATCATCAAAGGACCTAAATGTAAATTTTAATTTTTTTTTTTTTGAATTTTTTAGGATAATTTTAAAAGAATTTTGTCTGAGTTTTTAATTTTTCTCTCGAGAATTTTAATGAGTTTTGGACTATTATTAAAATTTTTAAAAGGAAATTTTTGAAGGTTGTCAACATAATTATGTCAACAACTCCTAAAAGTCTATAAAGTATGTTCTCAGGATACTTTATTTCAAAGACCAAAAAAAAAACCTTGAATGTAAGTTGTAAATGGTTTAATTTGGAATTTTTAGGGAGTATTTTAAAGATTTTTTTTTAACATTTTTTTTTTAAGAATTTCAGGGTAATTTTTAAAAGATTTATGTTATGTTATTTTTTAAAGACATTTTTTCAACATAATTTGTTCAAAAACTCCGAAAGATTTATAAAAGTATGTCCGCAGGTATAATTTTAGGGTATAATTATGGTGGAGGGTATAAAAAACATATAACTCATCTGAAGACTTTTAATACTGAGTTTCCCCCTTTGCGTTTCTGTTCGTAATACCACATTCGGTAGTGTTCTCCCCTCAGATATTATTCAATTGACAGCTGGCCCTAAATTCCTTGTCTACACGTGTCAAATCTCTGTTTCTGGAAGCTCTCTTAATAACTGAAATTAAATTGCACTCCCAGCTAATATTAAAGTCACACAATCTCTCCTGAAGTTTTATTACTTCTTTTCAATTATCTTAAAAAGTAATTTTTCTTGGCTCGCACCCTATGGCCGTGAGGAAAATAACGAATGCGTTGCATAATTTATGAGATGTGCAAAGAAGGACAAACAAATGAATGGACTGGTCGAAACAACAGCCAAAATTGCAATGGGGATCTAAAATTTCTTTTTTTTTGCGCTGCGAGGCTAATAACTACAAAAAGGAAAAAAAAAAATAAATAAAAAATTAAAAAAAGCCAAAAAAAATATATTTATTTGCCATTCTCCGCCAAAAGAAAAATATTTACAAAAATTATTCCCTTTGAAATAAAACACGTGGCTAAGAAGAAGCAGTTCCATACTTGTTCTAGATCTTCGTTTTTAGAAAATATACGAGGTTAGATAAAAAAAACTTCAACCAACTTCAGACTGCTGTCATTCCTAAGCCAAACGTCCGACAGCTGTTAAAATTATTTCAGTAACAGCTCAATAACAACTTAAACTTAATATACCTTCTATACTATGTATGTCGGAGGGTAAAAAAAATCTATCCGATAATAACCGTAAAATCGGATGAAGATGTATACCGAAGGTATATAAAAATCTTTACCGATCTCGAGAAAATTTGGCAGAGGTGCTTGAGAGCTGTATTTGATGCCCAGCATCAAATATCATTTTTGTCTCTCCTAGAAAACTAGAAGGTCTTCTCAAAGAAGAGCAGAAGGTCTTCTCATAGAAGAGCAGAAGGTCTTCTCAGAGAAGATCAGAAGGTCTTCTCAGAGAAGAGCAGAAGGTCTTCTCAGAGAAGAGCAGAAGGTCTTCTCAGAGAAGAGCAGAAGGTCTTCTCAGAGAAGAGCAGAAGGTCTTCTCAGAGAAGAGCAGATGGTCTTCTCAGAGAAGACCAGAAGGTCTTCTCAGAGAAGAGCCAAAGGTCTTCTCAGAGAAGACCAGAAGGTCTTCTCCTAGAAGACCAGAAGGTCTTCTCCTAGAAGAGCAGAAGGTCTTCTCCTAGAAGAGCAGAATTTCTTCTTATAGAAGACCAGAAGGTCTGCTTATAGAAGACCAGAAGGTCTTCTTATAGAAGACCAGAAGGTCTTCTCTTGGAAGACCAGAAGGTTTTCTCATAGAAGACCAGAAGGTCTTCTTATAGAAGACCAGAAGGTCTTCTTATAGAAGACCAGAAGGTTTTCTTATAGAAGACCAGAAGGTCTTCTTATAGAAGACCAGAAGGTCTTCTTATAGAAGACCAGAAGGTCTTCTTATAGAAGACCAGAAGGTCTTCTCTTGGATGACCAGAAGGTCTTCTTATAGAAGAGCAGACAATATTCTCCTAGAGAAGCAAAAGGTCTTCTCCAAGAAGAACACACGATTTTCTCCTAGAAGACCAGAAGGTCTTCTCCTAGATGACCAGACGGTCTTCACCTAGCAGTCCAGAATGTCTTTTCCTACAAGACCAGTAGGTAATCTCCTATATGCGTACAAAAACATTTTGGTGAGAATTTTCCAGAAAAAAAGTTATTCGTGATGGAATTTAAGCGTGATAGTGTGATTTCTTTATATTTGGCTGGAAAACCACAAGTGGCTATCGTTAGAGCACTCCAGCATTTAAATGTAAATAAATATTTTGGGTCTCGTACCATCGCTCGTTACCGTCATACTGGTAGCGTAGCCCGACGTCAAGGCAGTGGACGGATGAAAACAGCAAGATCAGCAGAAATGGTTCGCAAAGTAAAGAAGCGACTTGATCGAAACACAAGTCGCAGTGGCCTCGTGAGCTGAACATATCGCAATATTCCATTCGGCAATTATTGAAAAAATGAGCTCGAGGTAAAGCCATTGAAATTCCAAAAAGTGCAAGAACTTATACCGCAACAGAACCAAAATAGACTCAAAAGAGCTAATGAGTTGCTTCGCTTGGCCGAAAGTGGTGAACTGCCGAATTTGGGTTTCTCTCTCTCTCTCTATCTCTCTCTCTGATGAGAAAACGTTCGTTGTCCAGCAGTTTTTAAACAAACAAAATGAGTGATGATCGCGTTTACTTCCCGAAGAGGTCAGCTGAAAATGTGCTCCTTCGGTTGGCCACCAGAACTCAAGCACCGGCCATGGTGATGGTGTGGGCCGCCATAACAGGCGATGGTCGCTCTCCGCTCGTATTAATCGACCATGGGTGGCATTAGAATAAATGCCGAATATTATCGTGAAAATATTCTGGAGGGTGTATTAAAGCCTTGGTCATGCAAACATTTTTGCCGCAGATCTTGAACATTCCAACAAGACTCAGCACCATCGCACTCAGCACGCGCCACCCAAGAATGGTTACAAAATGAGGTTCCTCGCTTCATTTCCAGCGCCACCAATGGCCACTAAAATTTCCGGCTACCAATCCATTGGACTATTGTGTCTGAAGTATTTTGGAAAGCAAGGTTGGCACTAAAAAATACCAAAGTGTCGATCACCTCAAGCAAGCGCTTCGCCGGAAATGGGCCAAAATTCCGCAGAACAATATTCGGGCAGCGTGTGACGGTTTCATTGACCGTTTAAAGGCCATAATTCGTGCTAAAGGTGACCAATTCGAATAAATCTAAACTTATTCTGAAATTTGATACTATGTCGGAACATTTTTTGCTTTCATTCAATTAAATTTAAAAAAAAATGTAAAAATAATGGCGTTTGATTTTGTTGCCGTTTTTTTATCGCACATTTTACTACAAATGCGATGACTGGCTGGGATGAAAAATATTCGCGGTTTATTTTATTTTTAATTTTTTTTTTGTTTTTGTTTTTTTTTTTTTTTTGACGTTATTTTCCCCGCTGAATATTGTCCAAAAATCATCCAAAATGGTTAGCTTCTGTCCAGCCCTGAACTCTAACTCCTGGCAAATTTCCGCGTCGATTGGTTCATAAGTGTGGCCTATAGAGCAACTGCCAGATCAGAAAAATCTTCTGTTTTTGGTCCATTTCATCCCTTAAATATTGTGCGATAATCTCCAAGGACAATATGCTTCTATTCTAACCCTAACCCCGCCTACATTTTTAATTTCGTGAGGATCGGGTCACAATTGCGACATGTAGCGGGATTGCAAATTAACATGGGCAGACGGACGGACGGACATACATAGCTAGATCGACTCAGCTTGGCGAGATAGGAAGATACATATACAGGGTTGCCCATATTCGACGGACCCATGACTCTTTGGGCCCATTCCAATCGACGAGGCTTGTTCGCAGGCAACATTCTTTGCGTCAATTGAATTTTTTACGGGAACAAATGCAAATCAATGCGAATAATCCGTTGTAAAGTGAACCGAGCCATGCCTAACTGCTGAGAACGGCGTTTTTGGGATGTTCTTGGGGATCTCTCAACACTGGCTCGTACGGCAGCGATATTCTCGGCCGATCGCCGTGGTCGACTTTTATATGGCCTCTTCCGATTAGAAAGAGCCTTTCTCACATTTTTTAATGTTTTAAAAGCACGTTGAGTTTTCACAATTGACTTCTTCTGTTGAATGTTAATTTCAACTATTTCGCGTGGCGTGTATTGGTTCATGGTAAAAATCTGTTTGGACTGAAGCTTCAAACGCGGTATGTCATTAAGCGATGTGACATCTCTGTCAAAAGTTATGGCGTTGCCAGATGGGTCTGTCGAATATGGGCAACCCTGTATAGTTTCCTATGTCGGAAATCATTATTTCGAGGTGTTACATAATTTTTGGCCCAATCAAACTTATAATACCCTCCAACCCATTGTGTTGTAGGGTATAAAAACCATATACGAAATTATTTACAAATGCCATTTTTCATGGTTATATCTAAACATTTTTCAATAATTATTTTGATATTATTTTTGGCGATTTTTTTTTTCAAAATATTTTTTATCACAATCTCCTAGCCATAAGCCTGAATTATTTTAAAAATATATTTTTTTATATTTTTGTCTCTCTTCAATATTCCCAAAGAAATTCTCTTCCCCTTTCCGAATTACGGCAAAATTTTCTTTGATATATGTTAATGATGTAAAGAACCCTATGTGTGAAGTTCTTGTTATTCTTGGGCTCCACCATATTTCAATTTTTCTCTTGGCTTTATGGAATCCAAGTCAGGGCCAAAATTGATACGGAAGAAAGACACAGCCTGCATATGCATCAACATCGTTTAACATGTGCGCCACCACCATTCCATCATGTGAAGGATGGAAGGATCACAGACATTTGATGCCATACCGAACATTTGGTGACGTTTCTACTTCTTCTTGATATTTTCCTTTTGCCTCTGAAATCAAAAAAAAAAAAAAATAAAAATAAAATAAAAAAAAATTAACTCGTCGTCACAATCTTAAAGTGTTCTGAATTCTAGACCCTTTTGGAAACGAACTTTAATGAGATCAAAACATAAAAATAAAGGAGAAGAAATGAAAACTGAATAGGGGAAATGTTAAAAGACAATTTATTGAATGTGGCAGGTAATTCTCTTCTGGTGCAGATGAAGGAGGAACGTTCCCGCAAAAAAGTGCCTGTGCTCTAAAAATAATATATTGTCGGAGTAACTCTATGGGGCGTTGTGGAAATAATTATAGAAGTGCGCCGAACATGACAAGAATGTGAATTATTTGTCCTGTTTGTTTGGAAGAACAAAAATATAAATGTGCAAAAGAGCAGCAAGTAAAGGTATAGTTTTGTGGTGCAAGAATTCCAAATAATGACCCAAAGGACACGAATACAAAAAATCCTAAGGCCTCTTTTCAAAAAATCCTCTATAAAAAAATATTTTTAAAAAATTATATAAAAAAGAAAAATTATTGTTTGAAATAAACTATAAATAGCCTCCACCATTTGTAACGAATTTGAAAATTTTCAAAACAAAATAAAATCCGAAAAAAATCCTGTCAAAATTCTAAAAAATACCAAAATTAAGCCCTCATATTAGGTTTTAAACGACGACGTGGACCTGCATATGCAACTTTTGTCATAAGCCATCGCAATATTCAAATGCGAAACTTGAAAAAAAAAATCGGTGAGTAATGCAGCAGAAATCAAAATAGGGAGGTATTTTTTTTTTTTTTTTGGGGGGGGGGGGGGCTATACCACAATGTGGACCTGCACAGACAAATTTTTGTTTTAGGCTGTAGTATTTATTGCGAACTTCAAATACCAAATTTGAATCAATTTCGGCGAATAATGTCGCTAAAATCATCAAAATACCGAACATGGAGGCTATACGAAGACGTGGACCTGCACAGACACTTTTCTGTCATTGGCTGTAGTACCCATTGCGAACTTCAAATACCAAATTTGAAACAATTCCGGTGATTAAGGTACCTAAAATCAATACCGTTATATGGGTGCTACACCAACACGTGGACCTGTAAAAACAATTTTCTGTTATTGGCTGTAGTGCCCATTGCGAACTTCAAATACCAAATTTGAATTATTTCCGGCGAATAATGTCGCTAAAATCATCAAAATACCGAACATCGGGAGGTAGCGTTATATGGAGGCTATATGAAGATGTGAACCTGCACAGACAATTTTATGTCATTGGCTGTAGTGCCCATTATGAACTTCAATTACCAAATTTGAAACATTTCCGGTAAATAATGTCGCTTAAATCACCAAAATACGGAATATCGGAAGGTACCGTTATATGGGGGCTATACCAAAACTTCGACCTACATGCCCCATTTTCTATACCAAAAATCCTGCAGACATAGTATACATTTGAGTAAAATTTTATCAATCTACTTCATTTCGTTCGGAAGCTAGAGTGATTTCCACAGACGGACAGACGGACCCTCCATACTATGGTGGAGGGTATAAAAATGTAAAAATTATGGCGTTTGACCTATGACAGAAAATTGTCTGTGCAGGTCCACGTCTTCATATAACGGTACCCCACCCCCATTCCCGGCGAAGTGCTTGCTTGAGGTGTTCGACACTTTGGTATTTTTTGCGCCGACCTTGCTTTGGATTGCTATACGAAGATTTTCGTGGCCATTGTGCGTTGGAAATGAAGCAAGAAACCTAATTTTGTAACCATTCTTGGGTGCTGAGTGCGATGGTGCTGAGTCCTGTTGGAATGTCCAAGGTCAGCGGTCAAAATGTTTGCGTGCCCAAGGCTTTAATACACCCTCCAGAATATTTTCGCGATAATATTCGGCATTTATTCTGATGTCACCCATGGTCGATTAATACAAGCGGAGAGAGATTATCGGCTGGAGGCCTACATCATCACCATGGCCGACGCTTGAGTTCTGGTGAGTTCTGGTGACCAACCGAAGGTGCACATTTTCAGCTGAACTCTTTGGCAAGTAAACTCGATCATTTTGTTTGTTTACAAACTGCCGAACAATGAATTCTTTCTCATCGGAGAGAGAAAAACCAAATTCGGCAGTTCACCACTTTCGGCCAAGCGAAGCAACTCTTTAGCTCTTTTGAGTCTATTTTCTTTCTGTTGCGTTGTAAGTTCTTGCATTTTTTGGAATTTCACCGGCTTTACCCCGATCTCATTTTTCAATGTTTGCCGGATGGAATATTGCGATATGTTCAGCTCACAAGCCATTTGCGACGCGGGTTTCGATCAAGTCGCTTCTTTACTTTTCGACGAACTATTTCTGCTGACGTTGCTGTTTTCTTTCGTCCACTAGCTTGACGTCGGGCCACGCTACCAGTATCACGATAACAAGCGATAGTACGAGACCCAAAACATTTATTCAGATTTAAATGCTAGAGTGCTCTAACGATAGCCACTAGTGGTTTTCAAGCCAAAAATAAAGAAATCACAATTTCATTTCACCCTATATACCAACATAGTTACACCTGATTCTATTTTATGGAGAATCCGTTCAATAAGTAATAAATAGGCAGCCCGTTGAAAATATATTTAAAAATCCGCGTTCAATGATTGCCTTTGAAAAAATATTTTAAAAAATCCACATTTAATGATAGCCCTTGGAAAAATATATTTAAAAAATCCACGTTTAATGATAGCCTTTGGAAAAATATTTTTTAAAAATCGCCGTTCAATAATAGCCCTTGGAAAAATATTTTTAAAAAATTCATATTTATATGTTGACCTTGAAAAATATTTTTAAAAAATCCATATTCATATTTTGACCTTGGAAAAATATTTTTAAAAAATCCACGTTCAATGATCGCCCTTGGAAAAATATTTTTAAAAAATCCCTATTTATATGTTGACCTTAAAAAATATTTTTAAAAAATCCATAATTATATGTTAACCTTGAAAAATATTTTTAAAAAATCCACGTTTAATGATAGCCCTTGGAAAAAAATATTTAAAAAATCCACGTTCAATGATAGCCCTTGGAAAAATATTTTTATAAATCCACGTTCAACTATAGCCCTTGGAAAAATATTTTTAAAAAATCGTCGTTCAATAATTGCCCTTGGAAAAATAATTTTAAAAAATCCATATTTATATGTTGACCTTGAAAAATATTTTTAAAAAATCGACGTTCAATGATAGCCCTTGGAAAAATATTTTTATAAATCCACGTTCAACTATAGCCCTTGGAAAAATATTTTTATAAATCCACGTTCAACTATAGCCCTTGGAAAAATATTTTTAAAAAATCGTGGTTCAATAATTGCCCTTGGATAAATAATTTTAAAAAATCCATATTTATATGTTGACCTTGAAAAATATTTTTAAAAAATCCACGTTCAATGATAGCCCTTGGAAAAATATATTTAAAAAATCCACGTTAAATGATAGTCCTTGAAAAAATATTTTTAAAAATTCCACGTTCAATGATAGCCCTTGGAAAAATATATTTAAAAAATCCACGTTAAATGATAGTCCTTGAAAAAATATTTTTAAAAATTCCACGTTCAATGATAGCCCTTGAAAAAGTATTTTTAAAAAGTCCACGTTCAATGATAGCCCTTGGAAAAATATTTTTAAAAAATCCACGTTTATGATTGGTTCTTGGAAAAATATTTTTAAAAAATCCATGTTTTTAGACAGGCCTTGGATAATATTTTTAAAAAATCTACGTTTATGGTTGGTCCATATATTCAGCTCAGGAGCTGGACACTGCGACGCGAGTTTCGATCAAGTCGCTGTTTTACTTTTCAACGAACCATTTCTGCTGATCAGGCAAAAGTCTGAAATTGGTTGCAGTTCATCATTGCAACAGATCTCAGCACCATCGCACTCAGCACGCGCCACCCAAAAATGGTTACATAAAAATGTTCCTCGCTTTATTTCCAGCGCCACCATTGGCCACCAAAACTCCGGATACCAATCAGTTAGACTATTGTGTCTGGAGTATTTTGGAAAGCAAGTTTGACACTAACAAATACCAAAGTATCGTTCACCTCAAGCAAGCGCTTCGCCGGGAATGGGCCAAAATAGCGCAGAGCAACAATTGGGCAGCGTGTGTTTTGGCGAAACACTGTATGTCCACGTTTTTGTATAGCCCCATATAGCCGTATTTCCCGATATTCGGTATTTTTATGCTTTTTGGTACATTTCCCCATGAATATGTCTAAAAATTGGTATATGTGGGTCATAATGGACTCTAATGTTTCCTTTACCCTAAGGTGGAGTGAATTAAAAGTTTGGCCCTGCCGAACTTAATGTTTTTTTACTTGTTTATTTTTTTTTTAATATTTTAAAAAATAAAAATTGGAAAACCCATAATTATTTTCAAATAATTTAATATTGTCTGAGTTTAATCTCAACTTTAATAAACATTGCATGTTTTCAACTTAAGTTAATTTGCTCTAAACATACCCCTGAAAATCTTAATCTCAAAAGTCACTTTTTAAAGCAAACATTAAACCAAAAGTCACGTCGCCCGAAAAAAAAACAATTGCCGTTCAATTTAGCAAAAACAAAAAAAAAAAACGAGATAATTTATCCTTAAAAGTTAATAAACATTGCCAACCTCAAATAATCGAATGCCACTTGTTCCCCTGTTTTCTTTTCTTCCACTTCATATTTTATAGCCAGTGTTCGAGACAAAATAAAAAAAAAAACAGAAAAAAAACTGGAGTAATGCTGAGGAGTAACCACCAGCTGAAAACAAACGGTGTTATCAGCTAAATTATAATCTTTAACAATCAATGAAACCGTAAAAATGAACGCCATACGATGTGAGGCGGCGTCAGCGCATGAGCAGCCTTCATAAAGCAACTCCAAGTGGGAGATGAAGCCAAAGAAATATGATTTGCTTCAACCTCTCTCCCCCCCCCCCCCCCCCCCACACAAACGTTGATTACAATCTGCACGAGGCTTTTAATAAATTATTTACAAAACGCATGCGTGATGATGAGCTGAACTGAGCTGAGCTGAGATGAGTTGTGATCAAACCACAATCAACATGGCTTGGAGGTTGTACCCGGTGTAAACAACATGAATGTAATCAAAAAGGATTGAGAGTTGAAAAAGACGAAGATGCAGAGAACAGGAAATATAATTTTAAACACCACCCGAGCTTTCTCACGAAACTGAAGTCAGTTCGAAAAAAGAAATAATTCAGTCAAAATCAATTTAAGTTAAGTAAACGCCTTCAATCCCCACAAGAACAACATCGAAACACTTGCCGATGCACACATACACAGAGGATGGAACGTGAGTAGCCATTTACCAGTTACTGGCAATTATAACCAACGTAGTTTTCTAGCATTAATGTTAAAAACCATACACAGCATGATTTCAGATTTATGGGATGGACGGGATTTTTTTGTTAAGTGTGGTCAAAAGCTGGTTTCTAACAGGTGCTGTTGAAAATTTGTGTAAAAAAGTTAGAGAAATTCGGGTAGCTCAGAATTCTATATAACCTTCGTCGTGTAGTGCTAAAATAAGTGTAGATAAGCTGAAACCTCAAGGAGTCACTAGAGACGAGCTGGAGCCCCAGGGAGTCTCTTTAGACGAGCTGAAGCCCCAGGGCCGAGCTGGTGCCCCAGGGAGTCTCTATAGACGAGCTTGGGCCCCAGGGAGTCTCTATAGACGAGCTGGTGCCCCAGGGAGTCTCTATAGACGAGCTGGTGCCCCAGGGAGTCTCTATAGACGAGCTGGTGCCCCAGGGAGTCTCTATAGACGAACTGGAGCCCCAGAGAGTCTCTATAGACGAGCTGAAGCCTTAGGGAGTCTTCATAGACGGGCTGAAGTCACAGGGAGTCTCTATAGACGAGCTAAAGCCTCAGGGAGTCTCTATAGATGACCTAAAGGCCCAGGGAGTCTCTATAGACGAGCTGGAGCCCCAGTGAGTCTCTATAGACGAGCTGGAGCCCCAGGGAGTCTCTATAGACGAGCTGGAGACCCAGGGAGTCTCTATAGACGAGCTGAAGCCCCAGGGAGTCTCTATAGACGAGCTGGAGCCCCAGGAAGTCTCTATAGACGAGCTGGAGCCCCAGGGAGTATCCATAGAAGAGCTGAAGCTTCAGGAATTCTTCATAGGCGACCCGAAGCCTCAGATAGTCTCTATAGATGAGCTGGAGCCCCAGGGAGTCTCTATAGACTTGCTGGAGCCCCAGGGAGTCTCTATAGACGAGCTAAAGCCTCAGGGAGTCTCTAGAGACGAGCTGGAGCCCCAGGGAGTCTTCATAGGCGAGCTGGAGCCCCAGGGAGTCCCTATAGACGAGCTGGAGTCCCAGGGAGTCTCTATATACGAGCTGGAGCCCCAGGGAGTCTCTATAGACGAGCTGGAGCCCCAGGGAGTCACTATAGACGAGCTGGAGCCCCAGGGAGTCTCTATAGACGAGCTGGAGCCCCAGGGAGTCTCTATACACGAGCTGGAGCCCCAGGGAGTCTATATAGACGAGCTGGAGCACCAGGGAGTCTCTATAGACAAGCTGAAGCTCCAGGGAGTCTTCACAGGAGAGATGAAGCCTCAGGGAGTCTTCATAGGCGAGCTAAAGCCGAGATGAAGCCTCAGAGAGTCTCTACAGATGAGCTGAAGCCTCAGGGAGTCTCTATGTATGAGTTAAAGGGGTGGAGAGTCTCTCCTTAAAAAATATTTTTAAAAATAGTTTTTGGGGGTCCTTGATAGAGTTTCTTTACAAAATCCACGTTTATTGGTCTAGAGGTCCTTAAAAATATATTCTTATAAAAAACCAATTTTATTAGTCTAGATGTCCTTAAAAAAATATTCTTTAAAAAATCCACGTTTAATCTGGTCCTTGAAAAAATATTTTTCTAAATAATCCACGTTTGGTGGTCTGATGGTCCTTGAATAAATATTCTTTACAGAAATCCACGTTTGGTGGTCTGATGGTCCTTGAAAAAATATTCTTTAAAAAATCCACATTTATTGGGTCCTTGAAAAAATATTCTTTAAAAAATTCGCGTTCATTGGTCCTTGAAAAAATATTTTTCTAAATAATCCACGTTTGGTGGTCTGATGGTCCTTGAATAAATATTCTTTACAGAAATCCACGTTTGGTGGTCTGATGGTCCTTGAAAAAATATTCTTTAAAAAATCCACATTTATTGGGTCCTTGAAAAAATATTCTTTAAAAAATTCGCGTTCATTGGTCCTTGAAAAAAAATTCTTTTAAAAATCCACGTTTATTGGTCCTTGAGAAAATATTCTTTAAAAAATCCACGTTTATTTTTGGTCCTTGAAAAAATATTATTTAAAAAATCCACGTTTATTTTTGGTCCTTGAAAAAATATTATTTAAAAAAATCCACGTTTATTGGTCCTTGAAAAAATATTCTTTAAAAAATCCACGTTTATTGGTCCTTTGAAAAAATATTCTTTAAAAAATCCACGTTTATTGGTCCTTTGAAAAAATATTCTTTAAAAATCCACATTTATTGTTTGGCTTAAAAAAACATTCTTTAAAAAATCCACGTTTATTGGTCCTTGAAAAAATATTCTTTAAAAAATCCACTTTTTTGTTGGTCCTTGAAAAAATATTCTTTAAAAAAAATCGGCGTTTATTGGTCTAGAGGTCCTTGAAAAGATTTTCTTTAAAAAAAATCACGTTTATTGGTCTAGAGGTCCTTGAAAACAATTATTCAAAAAATCCTAGTTTATGGCCTTAAGGGTCCTTAAAAAAATTATTTAAAAACTGCACGTTTGTTGTTGGTCCTTGAAAAATATTCTCTAAAAAATCCACGTTTATTGGTCCTTGAAAAATATTCTCTAAAAAATCCACGTTTATTGGTCCTTGGAAAAATATTCTTTAAAAAAATCCACGTTTATTGGTCCTTGAAAAAATATTCTTTAAAAAATCCACTTTTTTGTTGGTCCTTGAAAAAATATTCTTTAAAAAAATCCACGTTTATTGGTCTAGAGGTCCGTGAAAAGATTTTCTTTAAAAAAATTCACGTTTATTGGTCTAGAGGTCCTTGAAAACAATTATTCAGAAAATCCTCGTTTATGGCCTTAAGGGTCCTTAAAAAATTATTTAAAAACTGCACGTTTATTGTTGGTCCTTGAAAAATATTCTTTAAAAAATCCACGTTTTTTGGTCCTTGAAAAATATTCTTTAAAAAATCCACGTTTATTGGTCCTTGAAAAAATATTCTTTAAAAAATCCACGTTTGTGGCTTTTAAGGTCCTAGAAAAAATGTATTTATTAAAGGTAGCGAACAAATGTTTCGTCTCAATTCCATATCAAAAATAACCTTTTTCTACTTTTCCCGTTGATCATTTGAACACATTTGCTCCGGTTTCTGTTTTTCTCCTCTGTTTGATCGCTCTGATCTGACTTCGATTTTCTTTGCAAATCTTAGAGACGCCTTTGATGCGAAAATTGGATTTTCTTGATCGTGCCACAGATAATTAGAGTTTTCTTCTGCACCACCGCCACTTGCTGTGCTTCATTTGTCCACAAACGTTGTGTGGTGCTCTGTTGTCTTTGGCTGCGTTGAAGTTTTCTTTTCCTTTCGCCGTATTATAGCGGCATTCATAAGAGAACTAATCAAATGGAAGAAACGGAAAAAGTAGAAAAAAAAAAATACTGATTGAAGATAAAAATAGATTTGGAAAACTGGCAATGCCATAAAATATTGGCAATGGCGTCCTTAGATTTAGAAAGGCAACATATTTGGAAATTATGACGAGCAATATGTGGATATAATGAGGGATATGATGATTATCGCGATAATAATTATAATTGTCATGGTAATGGATGGGAAATATGCTTTAAATGATTTTCATTATTGGTGGTATAATTTTGTGAACTGAAGAGTCTTTGGGAACATCAAAGAAAATGTGTCAATTTTACAAAATTATGTGTTGACATTTTAAGGGAAGTGGATGACCCCTGAAAACATATTTTTAAAAAATCCACATTTGCTGATGGCCCTTGAAAAAATATTTTTAAAAAATCCACGTTTGCTGATGGCCCTTGAAAAAATATTTTTAAAAAATCCACGTTTGCTGATGGCCCATGAAAAAATATTTTTAAAAAATCCACGTTTGCTGATGGCCCTTGAAAAAATATTTTTAAAAAATCCACGTTTGTTAATGGCCCATAAAAAAAATATTTTTGAAAAATCCACGTTTGCTGATGGTCCTTGAAAAAATATTTTTTGAAAATCCATGTTTGTTGATGGCCTATGAAAAAATATTTTTTTAAAAATTCACGTTTGTTGGTGGCCCTTGAAAAAATATTTTTAAAAAATTCACGTTTGCTGATGGCCCTTGAAAACATATGTTTTAAAAATCCACATTTGTTGATGGCCCCTTAAAAAATATTTTTTAAAAATCCACGTTTATTGATGGCCCCTTTAAATTTTTTTTAAAAATCCACGTTTGTTGATGGCCCCATAAAAATATTTTTTAAAAATCCACGTTTGTTGATGGCCCAATAATTTTTTTTTTTAAAATCCACGTTTGTTGATGGCCCTTGAAAAAATATTTCTTTAAAATCCACGTTTGTTGATGACCCATGAAAAAATACTTTTTAAAAATCCACGTTTGTTGATGACCCATGAAAAAATATTTTTTAAAAATCCACGTTTGTTAATGGCCCATAAAAAATATTTTTTAAAAATCCACGTTTGTTAATGGCCCATGAAAAAATTTTTTTTAAAAATCCACGTTTGTTGATGGCCCCTGAAAAAATCATTTTTTTAAAATCTACGATTGTCGATGGCCCCTGAAAAAAACATTTTTTAAAAATCCACGTTGCTGATGGCCCTTGCAAAAAATATTTTTAAAAAATCCACTTTTGTTGCTGACCCATGAAAAAATATTTTTAAAACATCCACGTTTGCTGATGGCCCATGAAAAAATATATTTAAAAAATCCACGTTTGCTGATGGCTCATGAAAAAATATTTTTAAAAAATCCACGTTTGCTGATGGCCCATGAAAAAATATTTTTAAAAAATCCACGTTTGCTGATGGCCCATGAAAAAATATTTTTGAAAAATCCACGTTTGCTGATGGCCCCTGAAAAAAAAAATATTTTTGAAAAATCCACGTTTGCTGATGGTCCTTGAAAAAATATTTCTAAAAAATCCACGTTTGCTGATGGCGATTGAAAAAATATATTTTTTAAAAATCCACGTTTGCTGATGGACCTTGAAAATATATTTGTAAAAAATCCACGTTGGCTGCTGGTCCTTGAAAAAATATTTATTAAAATCCACGTTTGTTGATGGCCCCTGAAAAAATATTTTTTAAAAATCCACGTTCGCTGATGGCCCCTGAAAAAATATTTTTTAAAAATCAACGTTCGCTGATGGCCCCTGAAAAAATATTTTTTAAAAATCAACGTTTGTTGATGGCCCCTGGAAAAATAGTTTTTAAAAATCCACGTTTATACCTAGCCCAGGAAAATATTCAGGAAGCCCCGTTGCAATAATTTGCTTTCTTTTTAAATTTTTCCAATTTTGAAAACAATAAAAATTCTCATGGCCCTTCAATGGAACCTTTCGCTTTCATGTTTCCAAAGTTGCCCAGTTGGCATTATCGACCTGCTAAGTGAGGCAGGTCAGTGCATCGAGTTGTAAAACTTACAGGGTATTTTGTGAGAGAGGGGTGGCGGGAGGTTGTCACTAACCAAGTAAAACCATTTAAAGTAAAGTTGAATTTATGCGGAATGAACATTTGTTTGTTAAACAAAAGGCGCATTTACAACAGCAGCACCAAACAACCTTAGCCAATAGTTTTCCAAAATAAAAAGAAGAAGTAAAACCCGAAACCCAAAATAGGAACATTGAACCAAATCTCGACCTCAACCAACGACCTGCTCTGTTATTTGCAAGCTATTCAATTTTTTGTTCGGGCACCAATCTCACCACCACCGTCAACAGAAAATTCCAGTAGCTGGTAAAAATCATGGCATCACCCCACCAACTTTGCTCCAACTCCCACACCGCTATTGGGTCATTCATTTGGAAGTGGAGCGTCCATAAAACATGGTTTCTCCACGAATAGGAAAAAAATGCACCACAACCTCAAAGTCACACTGATAAGCAAATGAAACGAATGAATGCTCTCCAGCTTGACAAAGCAAAAAAACAAGAACAACAACTACAACCAAAAATCGCCAAATTTCACTTTTAGTTTTCACGATCTGCAAATTCATCCATGTTGCATTTACTTTGCCCCCCATCAATTGCCGCTCCAATGGAGATGGTGGAGGGAGGGGTACATGTAACGCTGGGAACCATCCGTGGGTCCACCAAATTGCCAGCCAGGCAGGCATTGAATGGTGGTGAAGTGGTGGCACAAAATCAACGCGACTACGACATTTTGACCCAATTTCTGTTGCCGCTAATTCAAACAAAACCAAAAATTGCTTCTAAAATTAAAGAGCGAAATCTTTTCAATTTTATTTCGCGAAGCGAAAAGTGAGGCAAAGATTTTCCTCAGTACTTGCCTTCAAATTGCTAATAAACAGCAAATTGCCATTTTATTAGAAACAAAATGGCAATTGCAAAGAAATGAAACAAAAAAAAGGAAAACGAAAATGTTTTCCACTTGAAAATCGACATCTGTTGTTTGTTCGGAGTTAGCTGCTACTTTTCGAAGTCATTTGGAAGATAAAATAAATATGAAGACTTTAGGGGATAGAGGGATTAATGGCAATGATGATTTTTCAAAAGAGCTACATAAGAGGATAACAAGGACAGTTAAACGTGAATTTTTTAAATAATATTTTTTCAAGGACCTTCAGGCCAATAAATGTGGATTTTTCAAAGAACATTTTTTCAAGGACCTCTAGACCAATAAACTTGGATTTTTTAAAGAATATTTTTTCAAGGACCATCCCAGCAATAAACGTGAATTTTTTTAAAGAATATTTTTTCAAGGACCATCCCAACAATAAACGTGGATTTCTTAGAGAATATTTTTTCAAGGACCATCCCAGCAATAAACGTGAATTTTTTTAAAGAATATTTTTTCAAGGACCATCCCAACAATAAACGTGGATTTCTTAGAGAATATTTTTTCAAGGACCATCCCAGCAATAAACGTGAATTTTTTTAAAGAATATTTTTTCAAGGACCTCTAGACCAATAAACGTGGATTTTTTAAAGAATATTTTTTCAAGGACCTCTAGACCAAATAAACGTGGATTTTTTAACGAATAATTTTTCTAGGACCTCTAGACCAAATAAACGTGGATTTTTTAAAGAATATTTTTTCAAGGACCTCTAGACCAATAAACGTGGATTTTTTAAAGAATATTTTTTCAAGGACCATCCCAACAATAAACGTGGATTTTTTAAAGATTATTTTTTCAAGGACCATCCCAACAATAAACGTGGATTTTTTAAAGATTATTTTTTCAAGGACCATCCCAACAATAAACGTGGATTTTTTAAAGATTATTTTTTCAAGCCAAACAATAAACGTGGATTTTTTAAAGAATATTTTTTCAAGCCAAACAATAAACGTGGATTTTTTAAAGAGTATTTTTTCAAGCCAAACAATAACGTGGATTTTTTAAAGAATATTTTTTCAAGCCAAACAATAAACGTGGATTTTTTAAAGAGTATTTTTTCAAGCCAAACAATAAACGTGGATTTTTTAAAGAATATTTTTTCAAGCCAAACAATAAACGTGGATTTTTTAAAGAGTATTTTTTCAAGCCAAACAATAAACGTGGATTTTTTAAAGAATATTTTTTCAAGCCAAACAATAAACGTGGATTTTTTAAAGAATATTTTTTCAAGCCAAACAATAAACGTGGATTTTTTAAAGAATATTTTTTCAAGCCAAACAATAAACGTGGATTTTTTAAAGAATATTTTTTCAAGCCAAACAATAAACGTGGATTTTTTAAAGAATATTTTTTCAAGCCAAACAATAAACGTGGATTTTTTAAAGAATATTTTTTCAAGCCAAACAATAAACGTGGATTTTTTAAAGAGTATTTTTTCAAGCCAAACAATAAACGTGGATTTTTTAAAGAGTATTTTTTCAAGCCAAACAATAAACGTGGATTTTTTAAAGAATATTTTTTCAAGCCAAACAATAAACGTGGATTTTTTAAAGAATATTTTTTCAAGCCAAACAATAAACGTGGATTTTTTAAAGAATATTTTTTCAAGCCAAACAATAAACGTGGATTTTTTAAAGAGTATTTTTTCAAGCCAAACAATAAACGTGGATTTTTTAAAGAATATTTTTTCAAGCCAAACAATAAACGTGGATTTTTTAAAGAATATTTTTTCAAGCCAAACAATAAACGTGGATTTTTTAAAGAATATTTTTTCAAGCCAAACAATAAACGTGGATTTTTTAAAGAATATTTTTTCAAGCCAAACAATAAACGTGGATTTTTTAAAGAATATTTTTTCAAGCCAAACAATAAACGTGGATTTTTTAAAGAATATTTTTTCAAGCCAAACAATAAACGTGGATTTTTTAAAGAATATTTTTTCAAGCCAAACAATAAACGTGGATTTTTTAAAGAGTATTTTTTCAAGCCAAACAATAAACGTGGATTTTTTAAAGAATATTTTTTCAAGCCAAACAATAAACGTGGATTTTTTAAAGAATATTTTTTCAAGCCAAACAATAAACGTGGATTTTTTAAAGAATATTTTTTCAAGCCAAACAATAAACGTGGATTTTTTAAAGAATATTTTTTCAAGCCAAACAATAAACGTGGATTTTTTAAAGAATATTTTTTCAAGCCAAACAATAAACGTGGATTTTTTAAAGAATATTTTTTCAAGCCAAACAATAAACGTGGATTTTTTAAAGAATATTTTTTCAAGCCAAACAATAAACGTGGATTTTTTAAAGAATATTTTTTCAAGCCAAACAATAAACGTGGATTTTTTAAAGAATATTTTTTCAAGCCAAACAATAAACGTGGATTTTTTAAAGAATATTTTTTCAAGCCAAACAATAAACGTGGATTTTTTAAAGAATATTTTTTCAAGCCAAACAATAAACGTGGATTTTTAAAGAATATTTTTCAAGCCAAACAATAAACGTGGATTTTTTAAAGAATATTTTTTCAAGCCAAACAATAAACGTGGATTTTTTAAAGAATATTTTTTCAAGCCAAACAATAAACGTGGATTTTTTAAAGAATATTTTTTCAAGCCAAACAATAAACGTGGATTTTTTAAAGAATATTTTTTCAAGCCAAACAATAAACGTGGATTTTTTAAAGAATATTTTTTCAAGCCAAACAATAAACGTGGATTTTTTAAAGAATATTTTTTCAAGCCAAACAATAAACGTGGATTTTTTAAAGAATATTTTTTCAAGCCAAACAATAAACGTGGATTTTTTAAAGAATATTTTTTCAAGCCAAACAATAAACGTGGATTTTTTAAAGAATATTTTTTTTCAATGACTTACAAAATTTTGATTTTTATGCTGCCCCCTTGTAGGGTATTCCTCCATCCCTATCTCCTTTACAGAAAAAATTACAACAAAATTTTAATTGCTTAGATTTTTATTTTGGGTTTCGGGGAAAAATACAGTTTCCATTCATTAATTCGATTTGTTCCTCGTTCATTTGTTCCCCTCCTCCAAATTCTCTTGATGGCAATATATTGTTATCGTTCTTTGAAAGCGTTTATTGTTCCCTCTGTCGCTTGTAGCCCATCCCGGTACCTGCGATTTTTCGTTGCTGCCTTGGGTAACTTAGTGCCAATGGCAGCTAATGCTGAGTGAAAGAAAATCTACTCAAGTGCATTTTAGAACAACCACGAAGGAAAAGCGGAAGAAGTACACTTTTGGTGAAGAAATGAAAGGAAAATATTTTCCAAAGCAATACAACGAAAGTAGAACAAGAAAACAGAAACAACAACAACAAAACCAAAGATGTTGAAATTATAAACCTCGAAAAACTTTCTAAAGTCAAATTAAATACAAGAAGGTTAAAAACGTCAAAGAAAGGAGAAGTAGTCCGAGGAAAGCTAGGGCAAATCTAAACATCATAGTAAAGAACGAAATTGAATTGAAGATGCTGTCTCTTCAAGCAATGATGTTGTGGGTTTGAAGTCAGTGTTGAATGCAAGAAATGTCAAGCTGAGGTTTCAGGGTGTCAGAACCTACGAAATTTATTTATTTTCGTGGGATATAAGGTAATTCTGAAGAGGAATAAGAAGACAATTTTCGTGAAAAAAGTTATTCATGAGCTCGGGGTAAAGCCATTTAAATTTCAAAAAGTGCAAGAACTTACACCGCCACGGAAAGAAAATAGACTCAAAAGAGCCAAGGAGTTGCTTCGCTTGAACGAAAGTGGTGTCTGGGGTATTTTGGAAAGCAAGGTTGGCACTAAAAAATACCAAAGTGTCGATCACTTTAAGCAAGCGTTTCGGCAGGAATGGTCCAAAATACCGCAGCCATAACTCCTTAAATATTGAGTTTTCAGCGTTTTTAGCTATTATTTGTGATCACTTTTTTAAGTGTGAATTATTAAATACTTTAAAATGGCCATAACTCCTTAAATATTGAGTTTTTAGCGTTTTTAGCTATTATTTGTGATCACTTTTTTAAGTGTGAATTATTAAATACTTTAAAATGGCCATAACTCCTTAAATATTGAGTTTTCAGCGTTTTTAGCTATTATTTGTGATCACTTTTTTAAGTGTGAATTATTAAATACTTTAAAATGGCCATAACTCCTTAAATATTGAGTTTTCAGCGTTTTTAGCTATTATTTGTGATCACTTTTTTAAGTGTGAATTATTAAACACTTTAAAATGGCCATAACTCCTTAAATATTGAGTTTTCAGCGTTTTTAGCTATTATTTGTGATCACTGTTTTAAGTGTGAATTAATAAGAATTTTAAAATGGCCATAACTCCTTAAATATTGAGTTTTCAGCGTTTTTAGCTATTATTTGTGATCACTTTTTTAAGTGTGAATTATTAAACACTTTAAAATGGCCATAACTCCTTAAATATTGAGTTTTCAGCGTTTTTAGCTATTATTTGTGATCACTTTTTTAAGTGTGAATTATTAAATACTTTAAAATGGCCATAACTCCTTAAATATTGAGTTTTCAGCGTTTTTAGCTATTATTTGTGATCACTGTTTTAAGTGTGAATTAATAAGAATTTTAAAATGGCCATAACTCCTTAAATATTGAGTTTTTAGCGTTTTTAGCTATTATTTGGGATCACTTTTTTAAGTGTGAATTATTAAATACTTTAAAATGGCCATAACTCCTTAAATATTGAGTTTTCAGCGTTTTTAGCTATTATTTGTGATCACTGTTTTAAGTGTGAATTAATAAGAATTTTAAAATGGCCATAACTCCTTAAATATTGAGTTTTCAGCGTTTTTAGCTATTATTTGTGATCACTTTTTTAAGTGTGAATTATTAAACACTTTAAAATGGCCATAACTCCTTAAATATTGAGTTTTCAGCGTTTTTAGCTATTATTTGTGATCACTTTTTTAAGTGTGAATTATTAAATACTTTAAAATGGCCATAACTCCTTAAATATTGAGTTTTCAGCGTTTTTAGCTATTATTTGTGATCACTGTTTTAAGTGTGAATTAATAAGAATTTTAAAATGGCCATAACTCCTTAAATATTGAGTTTTTAGCGTTTTTAGCTATTATTTGTGATCACTTTTTTAAGTGTGAATTATTAAACACTTTAAAATGGCCATAACTCCTTAAATATTGAGTTTTCAGCGTTTTTAGCTATTATTTGTGATCACTTTTTTAAGTGTGAATTATTAAATACTTCAAAATGGCCATAACTGCTTAAATATTGAGTTTTAAGCGTTTTTAGCTACTATTTGTGATCACTTTTTTAAGTGTGAATTATTAAATACTTTAAAATGGCCATAACTCCTTAAATATTGAGTTTTCAGCGTTTTTAGCTATTATTTGTGATCACTGTTTTAAGTGTGAATTAATAAGAATTTTAAAATGGCCATAACTCCTTAAATATTGAGTTTTCAGCGTTTTTAGCTATTATTTGTGATCACTTTTTTAAGTGTGAATTATTAAACACTTTAAAATGGCCATAACTCCTTAAATATTGAGTTTTCAGCGTTTTTAGCTATTATTTGTGATCACTTTTTTAAGTGTGAATTATTAAATACTTTAAAATGGCCATAACTCCTTAAATATTGAGTTTTCAGCGTTTTTAGCTATTATTTGTGATCACTGTTTTAAGTGTGAATTAATAAGAATTTTAAAATGGCCATAACTCCTTAAATATTGAGTTTTTAGCGTTTTTAGCTATTATTTGTGATCACTTTTTTAAGTGTGAATTATTAAACACTTTAAAATGGCCATAACTCCTTAAATATTGAGTTTTCAGCGTTTTTAGCTATTATTTGTGATCACTTTTTTAAGTGTGAATTATTAAATACTTCAAAATGGCCATAACTGCTTAAATATTGAGTTTTAAGCGTTTTTAGCTACTATTTGTGATCACTTTTTTAAGTGTGAATTATTAAATACTTTAAAATGGCCATAACTCCTTAAATATTGAGTTTTCAGCGTTTTTAGCTATTATTTGTGATCACTGTTTTAAGTGTGAATTAATAAGAATTTTAAAATGGCCATAACTCCTTAAATATTGAGTTTTCAGCGTTTTTAGCTATTATTTGTGATCACTTTTTTAAGTGTGAATTATTAAACACTTTAAAATGGCCATAACTCCTTAAATATTGAGTTTTCAGCGTTTTTAGCTATTATTTGTGATCACTTTTTTAAGTGTGAATTATTAAATACTTTAAAATGGCCATAACTCCTTAAATATTGAGTTTTCAGCGTTTTTAGCTATTATTTGTGATCACTGTTTTAAGTGTGAATTAATAAGAATTTTAAAATGGCCATAACTCCTTAAATATTGAGTTTTTAGCGTTTTTAGCTATTATTTGGGATCACTTTTTTAAGTGTGAATTATTAAATACTTTAAAATGGCCATAACTCCTTAAATATTGAGTTTTCAGCGTTTTTAGCTATTATTTGTGATCACTTTTTTAAGTGTGAATTAATAAGAATTTTAAAATGGCCATAACTCCTTAAATATTGAGTTTTTAGCGTTTTTAGCTATTATTTGTGATCACTTTTTTAAGTGTGAATTATTAAATACTTTAAAATGGCCATAACTCCTTAAATATTGAGTTTTCAGCGTTTTTAGCTATTATTTGTGATCACTTTTTTAAGTGTGAATTAATAAGAATTTTAAAATGGCCATAACTCCTTAAATATTGAGTTTCCAGCGTTTTTAGCTATTATTTGTGATCACTTTTTTTAAGTGTGAATTATTAAATACTTTAAAATGGCCATAACTCCTTAAACATTGAGTTTTCAGCGTTTTTAGCTATTATTTGTGATCACTTTTTTAAGTGTGAATTAATAAGAATTTTAAAATGGCCATAACTCCTTAAATATTGAGTTTTCAGCGTTTTTAGCTATTATTTGTGATCACTTTTTTAAGTGTGAATTATTAAATACTTTAAAATGGCCATAACTCCTTAAATATTGAGTTTTCAGCGTTTTTAGCTATTATTTGTGATCACTTTTTTAAGTGTGAATTAATAAGAATTTTAAAATGGCCATAACTCCTTAAATATTGAGTTTTCAGCGTTTTTAGCTATTATTTGTGATCACTTTTTTAAGCGTGAATTATTAAATACTTTAAAATGGCCATAACTCCTTAAATATTGAGTTTTCAGCGTTTTTAGCTATTATTTGTGATCACTGTTTTAAGTGTGAATTAATAAGAATTTTAAAATGGCCATAACTCCTTAAATATTGAGTTTTTAGCGTTTTTAGCTATTATTTGTGATCACTTTTTTAAGTGTGAATTAATTAGAATTTTAAAATGGCCATAACTCCTTAAATATTGAGTTTTCAGGGTTTTTAGCTATTATTTGTGATCACTTTTTTAGGTGTGAATTATTAAATACTTTAAAATGGCCATAACTCCTTAAATATTGAGTTTTCAGCGTTTTTAGCTATTATTTGTGATCACTTTTTTAAGCGTGAATTAATTAGAATTTTAAAATGGCCATAACTCCTTAAATATTGAGTTTTCAGCGTTTTTAGCTATTATTTGTGATCACTTTTTTAAGTGTGAATTAATAAGAATTTTAAAATGGCCATAACTCCTTAAATATTGAGTTTCCAGCGTTTTTAGCTATTATTTGTGATCACTTTTTTAAGTGTGAATTATTAAATACTTTAAAATGGCCATAACTCCTTAAATATTGAGTTTTCAGCGTTTTTAGCTATTATTTGTGATCACTTTTTAAGCGTGAATTATTAAATACTTTAAAATGGCCATAACTCCTTAAATATTGAGTTTTCAGCGTTTTTAGCTATTATTTGTGATCACTTTTTTAAGTGTGAATTAATAAGAATTTTAAAATGGCCATAACTCCTTAAATATTGAGTCTTCAGCGTTTTTAGCTATTATTTGTGATCACTTTTTTAAGTGTGAATTAATTAGAATTTTAAAATGGCCATAACTCCTTAAATATTGAGTTTTCAGCGTTTTTAGCTATTATTTGTGATCACTTTTTTAAGTGTGAATTATTAAACACTTTAAAATGGCCATAACTCCTTAAATATTGAGTTTTCAGCGTTTTTAGCTATTATTTGTGATCACTTTTTTAAGTGTGAATTAATAAGAATTTTAAAATGGCCATAACTCCTTAAATATTGAGTTTCCAGCGTTTTTAGCTATTATTTGTGATCACTTTTTTAAGTGTGAATTATTAAATACTTTAAAATGGCCATAACTCCTTAAATATTGAGTTTTCAGCGTTTTTAGCTATTATTTGTGATCACTTTTTTAAGTGTGAATTAATAAGAATTTTAAAATGGCCATAACTCCTTAAATATTGAGTTTTCAGCGTTTTTAGCTATTATTTGTGATCACTTTTTTAAGCGTGAATTATTAAATACTTTAAAATGGCCATAACTCCTTAAATATTGAGTTTTCAGCGTTTTTAGCTATTATTTGTGATCACTTTTTAAGCGTGAATTATTAAATACTTTAAAATGGCCATAACTCCTTAAATATTGAGTTTTCAGCGTTTTTAGCTATTATTAGTGATCACTTTTTTAAGCGTGAATTATTAAATACTTTAAAATGGCCATAACTCCTTAAATATTGAGTTTTCAGCGTTTTTAGCTATTACTTGTGATCACTTTTTTAAGTGTGAATTATTAAATACTTTAAAATGCCCATAACTCCTTAAATATTGAGTTTTCAGCGTTTTTAGCTATTATTTGTGATCACTTTTTTAAGTGTGAATTATTAAATACTTTAAAATGGCCATAACTCCTTAAATATTGAGTTTTCAGCGTTTTTAGCTATTATTTGTGATCACTTTTTTAAGTGTGAATTATTAAATACTTTAAAATGGCCATAACTCCTTAAATATTGAGTTTTCAGCGTTTTTAGCTATTATTTGTGATCACTTTTTTAAGTGTGAATTAATAAGAATTTTAAAATGGCCTTAACTCCTTAAATATTGAGTTTTCAGCGTTTTTAGCTATTACTTGTGATCACTTTTTTAAGTGTGAATTATTAAATACTTTAAAATGGCCATAACTCCTTAAATATTGAGTTTTCAGCGTTTTTAGCTATTATTTGTGATCACTTTTTTAAGTGTGAATTATTAAATACTTTAAAATGGCCATAACTCCTTAAATATTGAGTTTTCAGCGTTTTTAGCTATTATTTGTGATCACTTTTTTAAGTGTGAATTAATAAGAATTTTAAAATGGCCATAACTCCTTAAATATTGAGTTTCCAGCGTTTTTAGCTATTATTTGTGATCACTTTTTTAAGTGTGAATTATTAAATACTTTAAAATGGCCATAACTCCTTAAATATTGAGTTTTCAGCGTTTTTAGCTATTATTTGTGATCACTTTTTTAAGTGTGAATTATTAAATACTTTAAAATGGCCATAACTCCTTAAATATTGAGTTTTCATCGTTTTTAGCTATTATTTGTGATCACTTTTTTAAGTGTGAATTAATAAGAATTTTAAAATGGCCATAACTCCTTAAATATTGAGTTTTCAGCGTTTTTAGCTATTATTTGTGATCACTTTTTTAAGTGTGAATTATTAAATACTTTAAAATGGCCATAACTCCTTAAATATTGAGTTTTCATCGTTTTTAGCTATTATTTGTGATCACTTTTTTAAGTGTGAATTAATAAGAATTTTAAAATGGCCATAACTCCTTAAATATTGAGTTTTCAGCGTTTTTAGCTATTATTTGTGATCACTTTTTTAAGTGTGAATTATTAAATACTTTAAAATGCCCATAACTCCTTAAATATTGAGTTTTCAGCGTTTTTAGCTATTATTTGTGATCACTTTTTTAAGTGTGAATTAATAAGAATTTTAAAATGGCCATAACTCCTTAAATATTGAGTTTTCAGCGTTTTTAGCTATTATTTGTGATCACTTTTTTAAGTGTGAATTATTAAATACTTTAAAATGGCCATAACTCCTTAAATATTGAGTTTTCAGCGTTTTTAGCTATTATTTGTGATCACTTTTTTAAGTGTGAATTAATAAGAATTTTAAAATGGCCTTAACTCCTTAAATATTGAGTTTTCAGCGTTTTTAGCTATTACTTGTGATCACTTTTTTAAGTGTGAATTATTAAATACTTTAAAATGGCCATAACTCCTTAAATATTGAGTTTTCAGCGTTTTTAGCTATTATTTGTGATCACTTTTTTAAGTGTGAATTAATAAGAATTTTAAAATGGCCTTAACTCCTTAAATATTGAGTTTTCAGCGTTTTTAGCTATTATTTGTGATCACTTTTTTAAGTGTGAATTATTAAATACTTTAAAATGCCCATAACTCCTTAAATATTGAGCTTTCAGCGTTTTTAGCTTTTATTTGTGATCACTTTTTTAAGTGTGAATTATTAAATACTTTAAAATGGCCATAACTCCTTAAATATTGAGTTTTCAGCGTTTTTAGCTATTATTTGTGATCACTTTTTTAAGTGTGAATTAATAAGAATTTTAAAATGGCCATAACTCCTTAAATATTGAGTTTTCAGCGTTTTTAGCTATTATTTGTGATCACTTTTTTAAGTGTGAATTATTAAATACTTTAAAATGCCCATAACTCCTTAAATATTGAGTTTTCAGCGTTTTTAGCTTTTATTTGTGATCACTTTTTTAAGTGTGAATTATTAAATACTTTAAAATGGCCATAACTCCTTAAATATTGAGTTTTCAGCGTTTTTAGCTATTATTTGTGATCACTTTTTTAAGTGTGAATTAATAAGAATTTTAAAATGGCCATAGCTCCTTAAATATTGAGTTTCCAGCGTTTTTAGCTATTATTTGTGATCACTTTTTTAAGTGTGAATTATTAAATACTTTAAAATGGCCATAACTCCTTAAATATTGAGTTTTCAGCGTTTTTAGCTGTTATTTGTGATCACTTTTTTAAGTGTGAATTAATAAGAATTTTAAAATGGCCATAACTCCTTAAATATTGAGTTTTCAGCGTTTTTAGCTATTATTTGTGATCACTTTTCTAAATGTGATTTATTAAATACTTTAAAATGGCCATAACTCCTTAAACATTGAGTTTTCAGCGTTTTTAGCTATTATTTGTGATCACTTTTTTAAGTGTGAATTAATAAGAATTTTAAAATGGCCATAACTCCTTAAATATTGAGTTTTCAGCGTTTTTAACTATTATTTGTGATCGCCTTTTTAAGTGTGAATTATTAAATACTTTAAAATGGCCATAACTCCTTAAACATTGAGTTTTCAGCGTTTTTAGCTATTATTTGTGATCACTTTTTTAAGTGTGAATTAATAAGAATTTTAAAATGGCCATAACTCCTTAAATATTGAGTTTTCAGCGTTTTTAGCTATTATTTGTGATCACTTTTTTAATTGTGAATTAATAAGAATTTTAAAATGGCCATAACTCCTTAAATATTGAGTTTTCAGCGTTTTTAGCTATTATTTGTGATCACTTTTTTAATTGTGAATTAATAAGAATTTTAAAATGGCCATAACTCCTTAAACATTGAGTTTTCAGCGTTTTAGCTATTATTTGTGATCACTTTTTTAAGTGTGAATTATTAAATACTTTAAAATGGCCATAACTCCTTAAATATTGAGTTTTCAGCGTTTTTAGCTGTTATTTGTGATCACTTTTTTAAGTTTAAATATTGAGTTTTCAGCGTTTTTAGCTATTATTTGTGATCACTTTTTTAAGTGTGAATTAATAAGAATTTTAAAATGGCCATAACTCCTTAAATATTGAGTTTTCAGCGTTTTTAGCTATTATTTGTGATCACTTTTTTAAATGTGATTTATTAAAACTTCAAAATGGCCATAACTCCTTAAATATTGAGTTTTCAGCGTTTTTAGCAGTTATTTGTGATCACTTTTTTAAGTGTGAATTAATAAGAATTTTAAAATGGCCATAACTCCTTAAATATTGAGTTTACAGCGTTTTTAGCTATTATTTGTGATCACTTTTTTAAGTGTGAATTAATAAGAATTTTAAAATGGCCATAACTCCTTAAATATTGAGTTTTCAGCGTTTTTAGCAGTTATTTGTGATCACTTTTTTAAGTGTGAATTATTAAATACTTTAAAATGGCCATAACTCCTTAAATATTGAGTATTCAGCGTTTTTAGCTATTATTTGTGATCACTTTTTTAAGTGTGAATTAATAAGAATTTTAAAATGGCCATAACTCCTTAAATATTGAGTTTTCAGCGTTTTTAGCAGTTATTTGTGATCACTTTTTTAAGTGTGAATTAATAAGAATTTTAAAATGGCCATAACTCCTTAAATATTGAGTTTTCAGCGTTTTTAGCTATTATTTGTGATCACTTTTTTAAGTGTGAATTAATTAGAATTTTAAAATGGCCATAACTCCTTAAATATTGAGTTTTCAGCGTTTTTAGCTATTATTTGTGATCACTTTTTTAAGTGTGAATTAATTAGAATTTTAAAATGGCCATAACTCCTTAAATATTGAGTTTTCAGCGTTTTTAGCAGTTATTTGTGATCACTTTTTTAAGTGTGAATTAATAAGAATTTTAAAATGGCCATAACTCCTTAAATATTGAGTTTTCAGCGTTTTTAGCTATTATTTGTGATCACTTTTTTAAGTGTGAATTAATTAGAATTTTAAAATGGCCATAACTCCTTAAATATTGAGTTTTCAGCGTTTTTAGCTATTATTTGTGATCACTTTTTTAAGTGTGAATTAATTAGAATTTTAAAATGGCCATAACTCCTTAAATATTGAGTTTTCAGCGTTTTTAGCTATTATTTGTGATCACTTTTTTAAGTGTGAATTAATTAGAATTTTAAAATGGCCATAACTCCTTAAATATTGAGTTTTCAGCGTTTTTAGCAGTTATTTGTGATCACTTTTTTAAGTGTGAATTAATAAGAATTTTAAAATGGCCATAACTCCTTAAATATTGAGTTTTCAGCGTTTTTAGCTATTATTTGTGATCACTTTTTTAAGTGTGAATTAATTAGAATTTTAAAATGGCCATAACTCCTTAAATATTGAGTTTTCAGCGTTTTTAGCTATTATTTGTGATCACTTTTTTAAGTGTGAATTAATTAGAATTTTAAAATGGCCATAACTCCTTAAATATTGAGTTTTCAGCGTTTTTAGCAGTTATTTGTGATCACTTTTTTAAGTGTGAATTAATAAGAATTTTAAAATGGCCATAACTCCTTAAATATTGAGTTTTCAGCGTTTTTAGCTATTATTTGTGATCACTTTTTTAAGTGTGAATTAATTAGAATTTTAAAATGGCCATAACTCCTTAAATATTGAGTTTTCAGCGTTTTTAGCTATTATTTGTGATCACTTTTTTAAGTGTGAATTAATTAGAATTTTAAAATGGCCATAACTCCTTAAATATTGAGTTTTCAGCGTTTTTAGCAGTTATTTGTGATCACTTTTTTAAGTGTGAATTAATAAGAATTTTAAAATGGCCATAACTCCTTAAATATTGAGTTTTCAGCGTTTTTAGCTATTATTTGTGATCACTTTTTTAAGTGTGAATTAATTAGAATTTTAAAATGGCCATAACTCCTTAAATATTGAGTTTTCAGCGTTTTTAGCTATTGTGATCACTTTTTTAAGTGTGAATTATTAAATACTTTAAAATGGCCATAACTCCTTAAATATTGAGTTTTCAGCGTTTTTAGCTATTATTTGTGATCACTTTTTTAAGCGTGAATTATTAAAACTTCAAAATGGCCATAACTCCGTAAATATTGAGTTTTCAGCGTTTTTAGCTATTATTTGTGATCACTTTTTTAATTGTGAATTAATAAGAATTTTAAAATGGCCATAACTCCTTAAATATTGAGTTTTCAGCGTTTTTAGCTATTATTTGTGATCACTTTTTTAAGTGTGAATTTTAAATACTTTAAAATGGCCATAACTCCTTAAATATTGAGTTTTCAGCGTCTTTAGCTATTATTTGTGATCACTTTTTTAAGCGTGAATTATAAAAACTTCAAAATGGCCATAACTCCTTAAATATTGAGTTTTCAGCGTTTTTAGCTATTATTTGTGATCACTTTTTTAAGTGTGAATTAATAAGAATTTTAAAATGGCCATAACTCCTTAAATATTGAGTTTTCAGCGTTTTTAGCTATTAACTCCTTAAATATTGAGTTTTCAGCATTTTTAGCTATTATTTGTGATCACTTTTTTAAGTGTGAATTAATAAGAATTTTAAAATGGCCATAACTCCTTAAATATTGAGTTTTCAGCGTTTTTAGCTATTAACTCCTTAAATATTGAGTTTTCAGCGTTTTTAGCTATTATTTGTGATCACTTTTTTAAGTGTGAATTAATAAGAATTTTAAAATGGCCATAACTCCTTAAATATTGAGTTTTCAGCGTTTTTAGCTATTAACTCCTTAAATATTGAGTTTTCAGCGTTTTTAGCTATTATTTGTGATCACTTTTTTAAGTGTGAATTTTAAATACTTTAAAATGGCCATAACTCCTTAAATATTGAGTTTTCAGCGTCTTTAGCTATTATTTGTGATCACTTTTTTAAGTGTGAATTAATAAGAATTTTAAAATGGCCATAACTCCTTAAATATTGAGTTTTCAGCGTTTTTAGCTATTAACTCCTTAAATATTGAGTTTTCAGCGTTTTTAGCTATTATTTGTGATCACTTTTTTAAGTGTGAATTAATAAGAATTTTAAAATGGCCATAACTCCTTAAATATTGAGTTTTCAGCGTTTTTAGCTATTAAATTCTTAAATATTGAGTTTTCAGCGTTTTTAGCTATTATTTGTGATCACTTTTTTAAGTGTGAATTTTAAATACTTTAAAATGGCCATAACTCCTTAAATATTGAGTTTTCAGCGTCTTTAGCTATTATTTGTGATCACTTTTTTAAGTGTGAATTAATAAGAATTTTAAAATGGCCATAACTCCTTAAATATTGAATTTTTGAGCATTTTTAGCTATTATTTGTGATCACTTTTTAAGTGTGAATTGGACTATTGTGTCTGCAGTGTTTTGAAAAGCAAGGTTGGCAGTAAAAAATAGCAAAGTGTCGATCACTTCAAGCCTTTCGGCAGGAATGGTCCAAAATACCGCAGAACAACATTCTGGCAGCGTGTGACGGTTTCATTGCCCGTTTGAAGGCCATAATTCGTGCCAAAGGTGACCAACTCCAAAATATTATTTTAAAAATCCACGGACTATAGACTTGGAAATATTATTTTAAAAATCCACGGACTATAGACTTGGAAATATTATTTTAAAAATCCACGGACTATAGACTTGGAAATATTATTTTAAAAATCCACGGACTATAGACTTGGAAATATTATTTTAAAAATCCACGGACTATAGACTTGGAAATATTATTTTAAAAATCCACGGACTATAGACTTGGAAATATTATTTTAAAAATCCACGGACTATAGACTTGGAAATATTATTTTAAAAATCCACGGACTATAGACTTGGAAATATTATTTTAAAAATCCACGGACTATTGACTTAGAAATATTATTTTAAAAATCCACGTTAATTTGCCGGACTATAGACTTGGAAATTTTCTTAAAAAATCCACGTTTATAGGCCGGACTATATTTTCTTTAAAAATCCACGTTTATAGGCCGGACTACATTTTCTTTAAAAATCCACGTTTACAGGCCGGACTATAGACTTTGAAATTCTCTTTAAAAGGCCATTATTATAGGGCGGACTATAGACTTTGAAAATCTCTTTAAAAGGCCATTATTATAGGGCGGACTATAGACTTGGAAATTTTCTTAAAAAATCCACGTCTATAGATTCGGAAATTTTCTTTAAAAATCCACGTTTATAGGCCGGACTATAGACTTGGAAATTTTCTTTCAAAATCTACGTTTATAGGCCGGAATATAGACTTGGAAATTTTCTTTAAAAATCTACGTTTATAGGCCGGAATATAGACTTGGAAATTTTCTTTAAAAATCCACGTTTATAGGCCGGACTATGGACTTGAAAATTTTCTTTAAAAATCCACGTTTATAGGCCGGACTATGGACTTGAAAATTTTCTTTAAAAATCCATATTTATAGGCCGGACTATGGACTTTTTCTTTAAAAATCAACGTTTATGGGCCGGACTATGGACTTAAAAGTTTTTTTTTTTAATCCATTTTTAAAGGCTGGACTATAGACTTGGAAATTTTATGTAAGAATCCGCATTTATAGGTCATACTATGGCCCTGGATATTTTCTTTAAATATCCGCATTAATAGACCAGACTATGGCCTTGGAAATTGTCTTTAAAAATCCTCAGTTATAGTTCAGACTTAGATTTTATTTAAATCCACTTTAAAAGGCCTTGGAAGTTCTCTAAAAAATCCGCATTTATAGGTCTGACTATGGCCCTGGAAGTTTTCTTAAAAGTCCCCGTTTATGGTCTAGACTATGGTCTTGAAAATTTTCTTTAAAATCTCAGATTTAAACAACAGGCAATGGCCCTGGAAATTCCTCTCAAAAATCTAGACTTATAGTCCCAGCTATGGCCTTGGAAGTTTTCAGTAAAGATCAGCATTTTTAGGCCAGACTATGGCCTTGACAATTTTCTGTAAAAGGACACATTTACAGACCAGACTATGACCTTGGAAATTTTCTTTAAAAACCCAAATTAAAAAATTTTACAACCTTTTTCTGTCATTGATTGATTGATCTTTTCTTGTCTTTATCAATTTTCGTCTAATTCTACCCCCATCCCGTCCTCATCTGACCAGATCCATGTACTCCTATTTTCCCCTGCGAAACTTTTTGCGGCACGTATGGTGAACTGCTGTTTCGCGGTCATGTTTTGGAAAATCATCTTCATATTTTTTTTCTTTGTTAACTTCTTCTACAGCGGATAATTTTCCGCCGCTGCTCCGCAAAGGGGGTCTTCTTATTTCATGTCGAAAGTTTTCGCCAAGTTTTTAAGCCAATCGCGAAAAAATTTTAAAGAAAAACAATCTTTATTTTCATGTTTCCAAAAGTAATTGAATTCATGCTGCTGCTGTTGGACGAAGTTAAAGTATGCTCCTGACGATGACAGCCAGCCTTAGTTTTAACGAAGACGACGATGATGATGATTACGACTCTAGAGAGGCTGTTGCTGGCTCTGACGATGATGGTGATGAGGACGATCACAATGTTGGTCAAAACGGTGATGATGGTTTGTAGTTTTTAAGTTTTCTGATAAATGATGATGCCACAAACACACAGAGAGAGAGAGAGAGAGAGAGAGAGAGAGAGAGAGAGAATAGTTTTCCATTTTGTCCATAAATGTGTTACAATGTTTAGCTTCCTTCATGCTGTTGTGGTTTTTCTTCAAGCCTTGACGATATTTGAAATTTCCACTTGGTTAGATTGAATGGCCAAATAGTTTCGAGGGGGAAGAAATTTTCTAATTTGTTTGTGTGTGTATGTGTGCAGTTGCGAACCTTTATTATAGTATGTACAGTTAATTGTTTATTAAAAACAAGTGAAATTAGTTTTCCACAAGGAGTGTGTCACGAATAAGGCACCAGCACCGTTCACCGTCACCGCACAACAACCCACGCTGTAGGTTAGTTAATTTTTATATTTTATTAAAATTTAATTAAATTTTTAAAGAGTGTTTACATGAAACTTTAAGTCTACGATTATGCCCCTGAGTGGTATGAACAATTCACACAATTTGGCCTGAAGTCAGGCAAATTTTGTTTAGAAATTCTTAGGCAATTTGTTTGGCCAGTAAATGAAAGTTGAAACGCAAAAGGTCAACTGATTAGGGACAATATGAAAATTTAATAAGTAATTATGGTTGGTAATTTTTCAAAAATGAAACAAAGAAAAGGAATAAGAGCACTAATGAGTCATACATATTTAAAGAAGGACCATCAACAAATGTGGATTTTATAAAAATATTTTTTCAAGGACCATCAACAAATGTGGATTTTATAAAAATATTTTTTCAAGGACCATCAACAAACGTGCATTTTTTAAAACTAATTTTTTATGAACCATCAACAAACGTGGATTTTTAAATATATTTTTTCAAGGTCAAACAACTAACGTGGACTTTTAAAAATATTTTTTCAAGGTCAAACAACAAACTTGGATTTTTTAAAAATATTTTTTCAAAGGACCATCAACGAACGACGATATTTTAAAAATATTTTTTAAGGACAAACGTAGATTTTCAAAAATATTTTTTTAAGGTCAAACAACAAACGTGGATTTTTAAAAAAAATTTTTTTCAACGTCAAACAACAAACGTGGATTTTTAAAAATATTTTTTCAACGTTAAACAACAAACGTGGATTTTTAAAAAATTTCAAATATTTTTTCAAGGTCTAACGTGGATTTTTAAAAATATTTTTTCAAGGTCTAACGTGGATTTTTTAAAAATATTTTTTCAGGGTCAAACAACAAACGTAGATATATTTAAATTTTTTTTCAAGGTCAAACAACAAACGTGGATTTTTAAAAATATTTTCTCGAGGTCAGGTCAAACAACAAACGTGGATTTTTAAAAATACTTTTTTCTACATCAAACAACAAACGTGGATTTTTAAAAATACTTTTTCAGCATCAAACAACGAACGTGGATTTTTAAAAATATTTTTTCGAGGTCAAACAACAAACGTGGATTTTTTAAAATATTTTTTCGAGGTCAAACAACAAATGTGGATTTTTTTAAAAATATTCTTTCTGGTGTCATCAACAAACGAGATTTTTTAAAAATATTTTTTCGAGGTCAAACAACAAATGTGGATTTTTTTTAAAATATTCTTTCTGGTGTCATCAACAAACGTGGATTTTTAAAATATTTTCTTTCAACATCAAACAACAAATGTGGATTTTTAAAAATATTTTCTTTCAACATCAAACAACAAATGTGGATTTCTAAAAATATTTTTTCAAAGGTCAAACAACAAACGTGGATTTTTAAAAATATTTTTTTTAAAGTCAAACAACAAATGTGGATTTTTAAAAATATTTTTTCAAGGTCAAACAACAAACGTGGATTCTTAAAAATATTTTTTCAAGGTCAAACAACAAACGTGGATTTTTAAAATATTTTCTTTCAAAGTCAAACAACAAATGTGGATTTTTAAAAATATTTTTTCAAGGTCAAACAACAAACGTGGATTCTTAAAAATATTTTTTCAAGGTCAAACAACAAACGTGGATTTTTAAAAATATTTTTTTTAAGTTTAAACAACAAACGTGGATTTTTAAAAATATTTTTTTAAGTTTAAACAACAAACGTGGATTTTTAAAAATATTTTTTTAAGTTTAAACAACAAACGTGGATTTTTAAAAATATTTTTTCAAGGTCATACAACATACGTGGATTTTTTTAAAATTTTTTTTTAAGAACCATCAACAAACGTGGTTTTCTAAAAATATTTTTTTAAGGACCATCAACAAACGTGGTTTTTTAAAAATATTTTTTAAGGTGGATTTTTCCCTATTATAATATTTTTTTAATTAATTATGTTTCCTGGGATAAAGTTTTGAACGGTTTAAATATGTATTTTGTCCCGTCTTTTGTTTTTTTTTTTCATTTTACTTTCCCTTAGAGCTTCTCATGGTTTGGAGTTATTGTCTCATTGCTGAATTGTTCATTGACTTCCATTTGCTGTGGCGGTCAATGTTAAAACTTTAATCGCAAATGTTTACAAACAAATGAAGAAGAACATAGTGTGTGGTTTTATTGTACATATCTTGCCGCACATGCATGTCCGTATATCATATAATGACCAAACGAAAATACAAAAATCGCTCATAAATTATAAACAAACTGATGATGATTGTGTGTTGTTGTTGTCGTTGCTCTGTGAACTACAAGCGGCCTTTGTCCTTAAGCGGGTGAACAGTGTGGCAAGAAGCACAAAAAATTTAAACAAAAATATTTTCCTTGACATTTTTTATATTTTTAAGGAAATTCACTTATTGCGTGATATTAAAATAATAATAAAAAAAATTTACTTTAGTTAATGGTACTTGAAAAAATATTTTTAAAGAATCAACGTTTATGGATAGTCCTGGAAAAAATAGTTTTTAAAAATCCACGTTTATTGTTGGTCCTTGAAAAAATATTTTTTAAAGATCCACGTTATTGTTGGTCCTTGAAAAAATATTTTTTAAAAATCCACGTTTATTGTTGGTCCTTGAAAAAATATTTTTTAAAGATCCACGTTATTGTTGGTCCTTGAAAAAATATTTTTTAAAAATCCACGTTTATGGAAAGTCCTTGAAAAAATATTTTTTAAAAATCCACGTTTATGGATAGTTCTTAAAAAAAATATTTTTAAAAAATCCACGTTTATGGATAGTTCTAGAAAAAATATTTATAAAAAAATCCACTTTTAGGGATAGTCCTTGAAAAAATATTTTTAAAAAATCCACGTTTATGGATAGTTCTAGAAAAAATATTTATAAAAAAATCCACTTTTAGGGATAGTCCTTGAAAAAATATTTTTAAAAAATCCACGTTAGTTGATGGTTGTTGAAAAAATATTTTTAAAAAATTCACGTTAGTTGATGGTTGTTGAAAAAATATTTTTAAAAAATCCACGTTAGTTGATGGTTGTTGAAAAATTATTTTTAAAAAATCCACGTTCGTTGATGGTTGTTGAAAAAATATTTTTAGAAAATCTACGTTAGTTGATGGTTGTGAAAAAATATTTTTAAAAAATTCCCGTTAGTTGATGGTTGTTGAAAAAATATTTTTAAAAAATCCACGTTAGTTGATGGTTGTTGAAAAAATATTTTTAAAAAATCCACGTTAGTTGATGGTTGTTGAAAAAATATTTTTTAAAAATCCACGTTAGTTGATGGTTGTTGAAAAAATATTTTTAAAAAATCCACGTTAGTTGATGGTTGTTGAAAAAATATTTTTAAAAAATCCACGTTAGTTGATGGTTGTTGAAAAAATATTTTTTAAAAATCCACGTTAGTTGATGGTTGTTGAAAATTTTTTTTTAAAAATCCACGTTAGTTGATGGTTGTTGAAAAAATATTTTTACAAAATCCACGTTTGTTGATGGTCATTGAAAAAATATTTTTAAAAGATCCACATTAGTTGATGTTTGATGAAAAAATATTTTTAAAAAATCCACGTTAGTTGATGGTTGTTGAAAAAATATTTTTAAAAAATCCACGTTAGTTGATGGTCCTTGAAAAAATATTTTTAAAAATCCACGTTTATGTATAGTTTTTGAAAAAATATTTTTAATAAATTCACATTTATGGATAGTCCTTGAAAAAAATATTTTTAAGAAATTCACGTTTATGGATAGTCCTTGAAAAATATCTATTAAAGATCCACGCTTATGGATAGTCCTTGAAACAATATTTTTTAAAAATCTACGCCTATGGAAAGTCCTTAAAAAAACCCACGTTTATGGATAGTCCTTGAAAAAAAAAAATATTTTTAAAAAATCAACGTTTATGGATAGTCCTAAAAAATTGTTAAAAAATCAACGTATATGGATAGTCCTTAAAAAATATTTTTAAAAAATCCACATTAGTTGATGGTTGTTGAAACAATATTTTTAAAAAATCCACGTTAACTGATGGTTGTTGAAAAAATATTTTTAAAAAATCCCCGTTAGTTGATGGTTGTTGAACAAATATTTTTAAAAAATCCCCGTTAGTTGATGGTTGTTGAACAAATATTTTTAAAAAATTCCCGTTAGTTGATGGTTGTTGAAAAAATATTTTTAAAAAATCCACGTTTGTTGATAGGTTTTGAAAAAATATTTTTAAAAAATCCACGTTTGTTGATAGGTTTTGAAAAAATATTTTTTTTAAAAAATCCACGTTTATTGATAGTCGTTGAAAAAATATTTTTAAAAAATCCACGTTTATGGATAGTCCTTGAAAAAAGTATGTTAAAGGAATCCACGTTTGTGGATGGTTGTTGAAAAATTATTTTTAAAAAATTCAAGTCCTTGAAAAAAGTATTTTTAAAAAATCCAAATTTTTGGATAGTCCTTAAAAAAATATTTTTAAGAAATCCACGTTTATGGATAGTCCTTAAAAAAATATTTTTAAAAAATCCACGTTTATGGATAGTTCCTAAAAAAATATTTTTTAAAAAATCCACGTCAGTTGATGCTTGTTGAAAAAATATTTTTAAAAAATCCACGTTTATGGATAGTCCTTCAAAAAAGTATTTTTTTAAAAATCCACGTTTGTTGATGGTTGTTGAAAAAATATTTTAAAAAATTCACGTTTGTTGAAAAAATATTTTTAAAAAATCCACGTTTGTTTATGGTCATTGAAAAAATATTTTTAAAAAATCCACTTTTGAGATAGTCCTTGAAACAACTATTTTTTAAAAATCCACCTTTGTTGATGGACCAACCTTGAAAAAAATATTTTTAAAAAATCCACGTTTATGGATAGTCTTTGAAAAAAGTATTTTTAAAAAATCCAAGTTAGTTGATGGTTGTTGAAAAAATATTTTTAAAAAATCCACGTTTATGGATAATCCTTGAAAATTTATTTTTAAAAAATCCAAGTTAGTTGATGATTGTTGAAAAATTTTTTTTAAAAAATCCAAGTTAGTTGATGGTTGTTGAAAAAATTTTTTTAAAAAATCCACGTTTATGGATAGTCCTTGAAAAAAGTATTTTTGAGGAATCCACGTTTATTAATAGTCTTGAAAAATATTTTTTAAAAAATCCAAGTTAGTTGATGGTTGTTGAAAAAATTTTTTTAAAAAATCCACGTTTATGGATAGTCCTTGAAAAAAGTATTTTTGAGGAATCCACGTTTATTAATAGTCTTGAAAAATATTTTTAAAAAATCCACGTTTATGGATAGTCCTTGAAGAAATATATTTAAAAAATCTACATTTGTTGATGGTCCTTTCTGATGAAAGTACCACTGTAACCCAGTCTTAAAATTTTCAGGGTCCCATACTCTCAACTTCTTCCTTTGCTTGTTGTTGTTGCTTTAGTGGCATTCTTTCTTTATCTAGTGACCATTTCTGTAATAACACATAAGTGGTTATATAAACACAATTGTTATTCATTGTTTGTTTATTGTTTTCATTTATCGGAAATGTTAACGATGACGGGCCAGATAGCCCCGGGAAAGACGGAGAGGAGAAAATTAAACATTTTGCAATGAAAATGTGCACAATTCTCCCCCTCTCCCCCATCCTCCTCCACATGCCAGTGGTTCTCGCCCACCCCTGGCCGAACGGATATCCTCCGTTGCGATACACATAAAAACATTTCAGCCGTTTACATGTTCAATAATTATCTTTGTTGTATTTCAGTTTCAGTGTTTCAGTTTCGAATACAAGTGGCCGGTGTTGTCCCTGGTATTGGCTTTGGGTCTTGGTTTTATTTCTGTTCGGAATGGCTGGTTGCTCTGCCGTTTACAGGGCTCTGGCATGCTTGCATCTTGGTTATGACCTCATGTTTGTATTGTGGCCGATGGCCAGTCAGTACAGCTCCAGTGACCAGGAGTTTTCCTGAATCACTGAGTTGCTTTATGCCATGGAAGCGAGAGGGAGAGTGAGAAGGGGGAAGGGCTACCACCCCAGCAATATAAACAGTAAAACTTCCATTATGGTCGAATGGTTATCGAGAGTAGTTAATTGGTAATGTATGGCATAAACAACCTTCGTGTTAAGTCAATAAGTTATGCATGATAATAAGGTTGGCCAAATAGACCAGGACCTCACAGGACAGGCAGGCCGAACGGCCGGCCAGCGATATTCTCCCTTTCCATTGTGTCAGACAGCCATAGGAAAATAAGCAGAAATTGAAGTAAAGATATCACTGGACTACGAAAAGCCAAAGAACGTTGGAGTTACTTCTTTGTCATCTTTATCAATTTTATGCGGAATGGCGGTAGCATTGGAAAATATATTTCTTATTTTACGACAAAGCCCCTGCAGATGACCATGATGCCCTGCAGGCAATTTTGTTGTAAATATCTGAAAAAAATATCCCTGAGAGATGATGAGCCTTAACATCGTTACGCAGTAGATTTTTCATTGCAAACGAGAAGATGTCTGATAATTATGTTATTGTCATAGAGATTCGTTAAAGAGGAAGAAAAATATGTATTAATTGAGTAGCCTGAGGATAGAAATACAACGTGGGAGGGAATGTGGCCTTAGATTTTTGATTTATCAGAAAAATTTTAAATACTTCATTTAAAAAAAAAATAAATGTTGATGGTAATTTAAAAAAAATATTTTTTAAAATTCCACGTTTGTTGAAGGTCCTTAAAATTATTTTTAAAATATCCACGTTTTGTTGATGGTCCTTGAAAAAATATTTTTAAATAATCTACGTTTGCTGATGGTCCTTTAAAAATATTTTAAAAAATCCACGTTTTGTTAAGGGTCCTTTGAAAAAGTATTTTAAAAAAATCCACGTTTTGTTAAGGGTCCTTTGAAAAAATATTTTTAAAAAATCTACGTTTTGTTAAGGGTCCTTTGAAAAAATATTTTAAAAAATCCTCGTTTTGTTGAGGGTCCTTGAAAAAATATTTTAAAACATTCACGTTTTGTTAAGAGTCCTTGAAAAAATATTTTTTAAAAAATCTACGTTTTGTTAAGGGTCCTTGAAAAAATATTTTTAAAAAATCCACGTTTTGTTAAGGGTCCTTGAAAAATTATTTTTAAAAAATCCACGCTTTTTGGTTGGTCCTTGAAAGTATATTTTTAATAAAGTGGTAGTTCCTACAAAATATATTTTTCAAAAAATGTCCCTTTGTAGTTGGTCCCTAATATTGTAAAAAAAAATCTTTTTAGTGGTGGGTCTTTAAAAAAATAGTTTCAAAATTCAATACCTGTCGTTGGTCTTACAAAAAAATAATTTTGCACGAACACATCCCCCTTTGGTCCAACAAAATATATTTTTCAAAAACGTTTCTTTTCGTAGTTGGTTCCAAAAAAAAGAAATATAGTTAGTGGTTAGTCCTTCAAAAATTTTGAGAAATTCAATAATTTTTGTTTGGTCCTTAAAAAATTAAAAAAATATATATTTTAACAGCGTCTCTAGGTCCTTAAAAAGTATTTCATATAAAAATAATTTTTAAACACGTAAACAAAGTTTGCAATCGGACAGTCGGGCGATTATGAATTATTCTACATCACTATAAATAGGCAAAATTAAAGCCTTGAAAAATTCACAATTTTAGGCTAGAGTATAGTCTTGGAAATCTGAAAAAAAAAATCAAGACTAAAGATTAGGAATATTCCTGAAAAATCGAGACCAAACTTTTGATTTGGAAAGTTCCTTAAAAATCGATCATTTTAGTCCGGACTAACGTCTTCAAAAATTTCGATGAAAATCCGCATTAATAGGCCAGATTGTGGTCTCTAAAAATCCACATATTTAGGAAAGATAATGGATTTGGAAATTTCCTTAAAAATCCACAGGCTATGGTCTTCGAAATTTGATGAAAAAATTCACATTTTTAGACCAAAAATCACATTTTTAGTCTTGGAAATGATTAAAAATCCGCATTTTTAGGTTAGGTAAAAATCCAAGTTCATAGGCTTTTGGAATATTTCATTAAAAATCCAGGCTTCAAAAATAAATATTTTTAAACATTTTTTTAATAAAATAATTTTTAAAAAATTCACGTTCGTTAAAAAATCCATGTTTGGTTGTCTTACGGTCCTTAAAAAATATTCTTTAAAAAATCCACGTTTTCTGATGGTCCTTAAAAAATATTCTTTAAAAAATCCATATTTGGTGGTCCTATGGTCCTTGAAAAAATATTTTAAAAATATCCATGTTTGGTGGTGTTATGGTCCTTGAAAAAATATTTTAAAAATATCCATGTTTGGTGGTCTTATGGTCCTTGAAAAAATATTTTAAAAATATCCACATTTATTGATGGCCCTTGAAAAAATATTCATTAAAAAATCCACGTTTGGTGGTCTTATGGTATTAGAAAAATATTCATTAAAAAATCCACGTTTGGTGGTCTTATGGTATTAGAAAAATATTCATTAAAAAATCCACGTTTGGTGGTCTTATGGTCCTTAAAAAATATTCATTAAAAAATCCACGTTTGGTGGTCTTATGGTATTAGAAAAAATATTCTTTAAAAAATCCAGGTTTGGTGGTCTTATGGTCCTTAAAAAATTTTTCTTTAAAAAATCCACGTTTGGTGGTCTTATGGTCCTTAAAAAATATTCTTTAAAAAATCCACGTTTGGTGGTCTTATGGTCCTCAAAAATATTCTTTAAAAAATCCACGTTTGGTGGTCTTATGGTCCTTAAAAACTATTCTTTAAAAAATCCATGTTTGGTGGTCTTATGGTCCTTGAAAAAATATTTTAAGAAAATCCACGTTTGTTGATGGTTATTGAAAAAAATATTTTTAAAAAATCCACGTTTGTTGATGGTTATTGAAAAAATATTTTTTTTAAATTCCACGTTTGCTGATGGGCCTTAAAAAATAATTTTTAAAAAATTCACGATTGCTGATGGTATTTGAAAAAATATTTTTAAAAATTCCACGATTGCTGATGGTCCTTGAAAAAATATTTTTAAAAATTCCACGATTGCTGATGGTCCTTGAAAATATATTTTTAAAAGTTTCACGTTTGCTGATGTTCCTTGAAAAAATATTTTTAAAAATTCCACGTTTGCTGATAGTCCTTGAGAAAATATTTTTTAAAAATCCAGATATGTTGTTGGCCCCTTAAAAATTTTTTTTTTAAATCAACGTTTGTTGATGACCCCTGAAAAAATATTTTTTAAAAATCCACGTTAGTTAATGGACCCTGAAAAGAATATTTTTAAAAATTTAACGTTTGCTGATGGTCCTTTAAAAAATATTTTTAAAAAATCCACGTTTGTTGATGGTTATTGAAAAAAATATTTTTAAAAAATCCACGTTTGTTGATGGTTATTGAAAAAAATATTTTTAAAAAATCCAAGTTTGTTGATGGGTGTTGAAAAAATATTTTTAAAAAATCCACATTTGTTGGTTGACCTTAAAAAATGTTTTTAAACAATCAACGTTTGCTGATGGTCCTTGAAAAAACATTTTTAAAAAATCCACGTTTGTTAATGGTTCTTTAAAAAATATTTTTAAAAAATCCATGACAAAAAACATTGAATTAGCTCCATCAAATTTCTCTTCGGGCTATCATCTCAAGCATAAAACCGGTCTATTAATCACCAATCGATTTTCACTTCATTCACAACCAAAGCTAGATACCATTTCCTCCAAACCATGTTCGACTTAAACTCAATTCCCCCATGAGTCAAGCCACCAACCGACACTGTGGTGGGTCGGTAGGTGGGTAGTTAGATTTGTAAAACGCTTAGGCTTGCTTGCTTTACTAAGCGTATAATTAACGCAAACATTATTGGCGGTGGGTAAATAACAAAGCAGAGGCTCTTCGAATAGGCATATGCTTCTGCATTCGCTTCACGAAGACGACAGCGACGACGACGGGGTTGAGTGGTAATTTCCAGCCGCTTTCCACACCGTCTCGTGGTTAATTGTGTCTGTGTCGTCTCATATGTTGAGCACGCTTCATTGCACTTGCTAACATTTTGCGGTGTGGCATACAAATTGTCAATACTGCCGCTATCGCCGCTTCTTCCTCCTCTTCGAACTTCTTGCATATCATTTGCGGACGTTTACATATGTTCCAAAAGTGCAGCCAGGCCTTTTGTGTGGCGTCCAATGCCAATCATCGCCGTCATCGTGAACCACTTTTTCTTGCAATGCGCTATCTTCTACTCTCTCTCTGCCTTCCTTTCTCTCTTTCTTAAGATTGCTGTGGCCTTCTTGGGGCCATGCTGACTTCTTGAGTGAAAGACTTGACTTGACCAAAGTCTGGTTTTTGTCATTCTTGTGGTTTCAGGTGATAGGTGCCCAGTGCTCGAAGTGGAAATATTGGTGCCTACTGATGTCCAGTCATCAATAAGAATCATTGGCATCGGCAATGTAAAGCAAATTCCGTATTTCTAAAATTACAGTGGGTTCAACATATTTTATACTTCCATTTTTCTTAAAATTCAAAATTTACAAAAAAAAAAAAAAAAAATAAGCAGTATTCTTAAAATATTTACAACACCTTGTTTTTGTTTTGTTGAAAAAAAAAACCAAAAAATTACGATTTATTTATCTTGAATAAATAAAACTAATTTTGAAAAATCAGTAATTTCTTAACCGTAGTGTATTTCCAAAATCTTCAAAATTTGGCGAGTCAATTTTCCAACATTTATTTTCGGAATAAAGTCCAAAACTGTCTGTCATAGCCTTCGAAACAATTCAGCGATTCTGTACAACTTGCCATATCGAAATATATCTCTAAACCAAAACCCTGAGATGAATATTGAATTTATGATTTCGCATAAAATTGGATATAAGTTTTCGATTTTCTTGTAATTTTGCCCATTCCAATATTTTTATCTGTATTGGATGAAGTATGAAAATGAAATACTTTGGTCGAATATTTTTTCAAGAACCTTCAATAAACGTGTATTTTTTAAAAATATTTTTTCAAGGACCATCAACAAACGTGAATTTTTCAAAAATACATTTTTAAGGACTCAATAAACGTGTATTTTTAAAAATATTTTTTCAAGGTTCTTCAATAGCGTGAATTTTATAAAAACATTTTTTCGAGGACTGTTTATAAACGTGGATGTTTTATAAATATTTTTGCAATGACTTTTAATTAACGTGGACTTTATAAAAATATTTTTTCAATGATCCTTGACGTGGATTTTTAAAAATATTTTTTAAGGCTATCAATAAACGTGGATTTTTTAAAAATATTTTTAAAGGCCATCAATAAACATGGATTTTTTAAAAATATTTTTAAAGGCTATCAATAAACGTGGATGTTTTTAAAAATATTTTTAAAGGCTATCAATAAACGTGGATTTTTTTTAAAAATATTTTTAAAGGCTATCAATAAACGTGGATATTTTTCAAAATATTTTTAAAGGTTATCAATAAACGTGGATTTTCTAAAAATATTTTTTCAAGATCTTCAATAAACGTGGATTTTTTAAAAATATTTTTTCAAGATCTTCAATAAACGTGGATTTTTTAAAAATATTTTTTCAAGATCTTCAATAAACGTGGATTTTTTAAAAATATTTTTTCAAGATCTTCAATAAACGTGGATTTTTTAAAAATATTTTTTCAAGATCTTCAATGAACGTGGATTTTTTAAAAATATTTTTTCAAGATCTTCAATGAACGTGGATTTTTTAAAAATATTTTTTAAGGATCATCAGACCAACAAACGTGGATTTTTTAAAAATATTTTTCTAAGGATCATCCGACCAATAAACGTGGATTTTTTAAAAATATTTTTTTAAAGATCATCAGACCAATAAACGTGGATTTTTTAAAAATATTTTTTTAAGGATCATCCGACCAATAAACGTGGATTTTTTAAAAATATTTTTTTAAGGATCATCCGACCAATAAACGTGGATTTTTTAAAAATATTGTTAAAGGCAATCAATGAACGTGGATTTTTTAAAAATATTGTTAAAGGCAATCAATGAACGTGGATTTTTTAAAAATATTGTTAAAGGCAATCAATGAACGTGGATTTTTTAAAAATATTGTTAAAGGCAATCAATGAACGTGGATTTTTTAAAAATATTGTTAAAGGCAATCAATGAACGTGGATTTTTTAAAAATATTGTTAAAGGCAATCAATGAACGTGGATTTTTTAAAAATATTGTTAAAGGCAATCAATGAACGTGGATTTTTTAAAAATATTGTTAAAGGCAATCAATGAACGTGGATTTTTTAAAAATATTGTTAAAGGCAATCAATGAACGTGGATTTTTTAAAAATATTGTTAAAGGCAATCAATGAACGTGGATTTTTTAAAAATATTGTTAAAGGCAATCAATGAACGTGGATTTTTTAAAAATATTGTTAAAGGCAATCAATGAACGTGGATTTTTTAAAAATATTGTTAAAGGCAATCAATGAACGTGGATTTTTTAAAAATATTGTTAAAGGCAATCAATGAACGTGGATTTTTTAAAAATATTGTTAAAGGCAATCAATGAACGTGGATTTTTTAAAAATATTGTTAAAGGCAATCAATGAACGTGGATTTTTTAAAAATATTGTTAAAGGCAATCAATGAACGTGGCTTTTTTACAAATATTTTTTCAAGGATCATCAGACCAATAAACGTGGATTTTTTAAAAATATTGTTAAAGGCAATCAATAAATGTGGATTTTTTACAAATATTTTTTCAAGGATCATCAGACCAATAAACGTGGATTTTTTAAAAATATTGTTAAAGGCAATCAATAAACGTGGATTTTTTAAAAATATTTTTAAAGGCTATCAATAAACGTAGATTTTTTAAAAATATTTTTAAAGGCTATCAATAAACGTGGATTTTTTAAAAATATTTTTAAAGGCTATCAATAAACGTGGATTTTTTAAAAATATTTTTAAAGGCTATCAATAAACGTGGATTTTTTAAAAATATTTTTAAAGGCTATCAATAAACGTGGATTTTTTAAAAATATTTTTAAAGGCTATCAATAAACGTGGATTTTTTAAAAATATTTTTAAAGGCTATCAATACACGTGGATTTTTTAAAAATATTTTTAAAGGCTATCAATAAACGTGGATTTTTTAAAAATATTTTTAAAGGCTATCAATAAACGTGGATTTTTTAAAAATATTTTTAAGGGCTATCAATAAACGTTGATTTTTCAAAATATTTTTAAGGCTAAAAATAATAGTGGATTTTTTTTTTAATATTTTTAAGGCTATCAATAAACGTGGATTTTTTTAAATATTTTTTTCAAGGACCATCAACAAACGTGTATTTTTTAAAAATATTTTCTCAAAGATCTTTAATAAACGTAAGTTTTTGAAAAATACTTTTATTAAATTGTGGATTATTAAATGTGGATTTTCTGTAAATATTTTTAAAAATATTTTTTAAGGGCTTCGTTATGCGCGTGTGTTTTTTAAATACTTTTATAAGGACCTTCAAAAAACCGTGGATTTTTTCAAATATTTTTGAACTGACCTCTAACGTAGATTTTTTTAAAATATTGTTCCAAGTTTCTTCAGTAAACTTGTTTTTTTTTTAATATTTCTCAAAGATCTTCAATAAACGTGGATTTTTTTAATATTTCTTGAAGGGTCTGTAGTGAACGTGGATTTTTTAATATTTCTTGAAGGGTCTGTAGTGAACGTGGATTTTTTAATTTTTTTTTTCAAGAACCTTAACAGACGTTGATTTTTTAAAAATATTTTTTTCAAAAATCTTTAGTTATCTTGAATTTTTTGAAAATAATTTTTTTAAGGATCTTCAATAATCGTGGATTTTTTTAAAAATATTTTTCCAGGGTCGTGAATTTTTTAAAAGTATTCCTTAAATTTTATGTAAAAGTGATTTTTTCAATACTTTTTTAAGGACCTTAAAGAAACGTGGATTTTTTAAAAATACTTTTTCAAGAATCTTTAATAAATGGTAATTTAAAAAAAAAATATTTTTTCAAGGATCTTCAGAAAACGTGGATTTTTTAAAAATCTTTTTTTTGAGAATCTTCAGTAAACGTGGATTTTTTAAAAATATTTTTTTTGAGAATCTTCAGTAAACGTGGATTTTTTAAAAATAAAAATACCATCAACAAATTTGGATTTTTTAATAATATTTTTTCAAGGACCATCAACAAATGTGGATTTTTTAATAATATTTTTTCAAGGACCATCAACAAACGTGGATTTTTTAAAAATATTTTTTCAAGGATCATCAGACCAATAAACGTGGATTTTTTAAAAATATTTTTTCAAGGATCTTCAATGAACCTGGACTTTTTTTAAATAATTTTTTAAAGAATCATCAGACCAATAAACTTTATTTTTTTTAAATAATTTTTTTAAAGGATCATCAGATCAATAAACTTTATTTTTTTTTTCAAATACTTTTTCTAGGATCATCAGACCAATAGTCGTTATTTTTTTAAATATTTTTTTAGGATCTTCAATAAACGTTGATATATTAAAAATATTTTTTCAAGAATCTTCAATAAACGTGGAATTTTTTAAGAGTATTTTTTCAAGATCTTCAATAAACGTGGATTTTTTAAAAATAATTTTTGCAAGGATCATTAGACCAATAAACGTGAATTTTTTAAAAAATATTTTTGCAAGGATCATTAGACCAATAAATGTGGATTTTTTAAAAAATATTTTTGCAAGGATCATTAGACCAATAAATGTGGATTTTTTAAAAAATATTTTTTCAAGAATCTTCAATGAACCTGGATTTTTTTAAAATAATTTTTTAAAGAATCATCAGACCAATAAACTTTATTTTTTTAAATAATTTTTTTAAAGGATCATCAGATCAATAAACTTTATTTTTTTTTAAATACTTTTTCTAGGATCATCAGACCAATAGTCGTTATTTTTTTAAATATTTTTTTTAGGATCTTCAATAAACGTTGATATATTAAAAATATTTTCAAGGATTTTCAATAAGCGTGCATTTTTTCAAAAATATTTTTTAGGAATTCTCAATAAAAGTTGATTTGTTTAAAAAATATTTTTTAAAGACCGTTAATAAATGCGGATTTTTTAAAAAGTAACTTTTCAAGAATCTTCAGTAATCTATCATTTTTTAAAAATTATTTTCTAAGGATCTTCAGTATTCTTGTATTTTTTAGAGATATTTTTTTAAGGATCTCCAATAAACGTAGTTTTGTTTAAAACGTTTTTGTTTCTCAAGGATCTTCTGTAATCCTGGATTTTTGTTGGATTTTTAAAAATATTTTTTCGATGACCTTTAGTAAACTTGTTTTTTTTTAAATATTTTTTCAAGCACCCTCTATAAAACGGGGTTTTTAAAATATTTTTTCAAGCACCCTCTATAAAAGGTGTTTGTTTAATATTTTTTCAAGGGATGTCATTAGATTGGATTTTTTAAAAATGTATTTTCCATAACTTTCAATAAAAAATAAAAGGTCGATGTTTTATTATTAGTGGCTTTTAGTAAAAGTGATTTTTTTAAAAATATTTTTTTTTCTTCTGTAGGTCCGATACGAAATGGGCAATATAGGCTTTTTCCTTCGAAAGCCTAGAAGCTATAATTGAAAAGCTATAATTTGAAAAATCATAACATTGGCTGAGGTTATATCGAACATTGGCTGAGGTTATACATCTTTTAAACCTTTTTATACCCTCCACCATAGTATGGATGTCCGTCGGCTATCCGTCTGTGGCGATCACTCTAGCTTCCGAACGAAATGAAGTAGGTTGATAAAATTTTACTCAAATGTGTATTATGTCTGCAGGACTATTGGTATTGAAAATGGGACATGTAGGTTCACGTTTTGTTATAGCACCCATTTGCATTTGAGTATTGTAATGGTTTATGACAAAAGTTGCCTATGCAGCTACATTCAGAAGTTTTAAGATTTGAACAGATTTTTTTTTTTTTTTTGAAAATTGCCAAAATCTTTCCAAGGAGTGGGGGGTATTCAAATATCGCCCCCCGCCCGAAATTACAGCTTTATTTACTTCTTTTAATTCCAAAACACGCTGAGTTTCAAAATTGCACCACCACAAAACATTTAGTACATTTTTCGGACATTTAATACCCAATAAGTTTGAATTTCTAAAAATAAGTCTGCATCTCTGTTTTAAACTTTTCAAAATTTCAAAATTCTCGCTTTATCCGTTATGTTAACATCATTTAGTACCAATTTTCCCATCCCAATGTCTTACCAATGAAAATTTCGGAAGATTATTTCAGTACGAAAATATTTCCCCGTCTCTATGTCTCCCACTGTTCCCCACAATGTTGCTATTACAAGACCTCCTTTTTGGTGGGGGGTAGGTTCCTCATAAATGCTGCTCAGAGCAAAGCGACACTGACGACATTATGTCGTTGTTGTTATTTTTTTTTATACCCTACACCACAAGGTGGTCGGGGTATTATGTTTTTGTGCATTTGTTTGTAACAGGCAAAAGGAAACGAGATAGACCCATAGTTCCTTTTGATGATCTGCATAGAATCACATTCTGAGTCGATTTATGCATGTCCGCCCGTCCGTCTGTCCATGTATTTTTGTAAACAAAGTACAGGTCGCATTTATTTCCCGATCCAGATGAAATTTTGCACAAATCATTTGTTTATCCCAAGGACGAACCCTATTGAAATTGGAGATAATCGGTCTAAATTTAGATATAGCTCCCATATATATCTTCGTCCGATTTATTTTTATTGTGCACCAAACCTGTAATATCAGCCCGAATTGTATGGAATTTTGCACATACACCCAAATTAGGTCTGAAAATAAGTATGCCAAATTTGATCGAAATAGGTTCAGATATAGCTATAGATCCCATATATATTGTTCATCCGATTTGTTATTTTTTTTCCTCCGCAGCCGTAATATGCACTCTGCAACAACAATATTTGGGGAAACATATCAAATACAGCTCAGAAATACATTTGCCAAATTTTATCGAGATCGGTTCAAATTTGGATATAGCTCCCATATATAACTTCGTCCGATTTACCTTTGATTGTGCACCATACGTCTAATATTTGCCCAAATGGGATGGAATTTGGCACATACGACCGAATTGAGTCTAGAAGGTAGTATGTAAAATTTGGTGAAGATCGCTTCAGATACAGCTATAGCTCCCATATATACTGTTCATCCGATTTGTCATATTTGTTACCCACAGACGTAATATGCACTCCGTAACAACGATATTCAGGGAAATATATCAAATACAGCTCAGAAATATCTTTGCCAAATTTTATCGAGATCTGTTCAGATTTGGATATAGCTCCCATATATATTTTTATCCGATTTTAAATTATTTGTGCACCAAATGGACAATACAATCCGTGTATGATTGAATTCTCCCATAAAAATTTTAGTTGTTATGCGGAGCTCTACTAAATTAACAAAGTGGTGTAGGGTATCATAAAGTCGGCCCCGCCAGACTTTAAGACTTTCTTTACTTGTTTTATTTTGTTGTTGTTCTTATTTTTTGTTGTTGTTGTTTTGTGAGTATGTTTTGCATATCAGACAAATTTTCTACAACAACCGCGACTGCTTTAGCAATTATAGCTGCTGCTGTTGTATTTGTTGCTTTTTGCTGTTTATGGCCATTGATAATGTTGTTGTCAATATTGTTATTGTTATCGATGTAAGATACGTGTAATTTGTCATAAGTATTTGATTGACACGATTCAATGGCAACGACGCTGAACGAACAGCGAATACCTTTCAACATTCCAGACGTTGACTACCGTGTAGTAGACACACCACATCAAGTTTGGTTTCTCAAAAGCGTTTGGCAGTGGAGTGATGGTTCGACGCTCAAACCTGGGTGTTGGCTTGTATTCATGTTTGTGATTTTGATATTGCTTCGAGATGGGCTTGGGTACTAAATTTCTTGAAAAATATATATTATGGCTGTGGTTTTACGGGCCATTACCTAAATTGGGATCGGAAGAAGAAAATTTTCCTAAAATTAATGATGGGTAAAATTTATTTTGGGGCGGAACGAAAAAATAAGTGATTTTTTGGGAAAATAATATTTTTGAGAATATTACCGAGATGAGACATTAGACTATTTTGTCACTTTTATTTAAAAATAATTTAACCCGTAATCATAATTCACTTCTTACGGCCAACCTTAAGCAAAAATAATAAAAAAAAAATGAAAAGTAAACATTTACCCTGTCGATGAGCTTTACATAGCCTCTTAACGAAAGTTATCCGAACATAAATTATACTCGAGAAAATCACCTCAACTTGAAGCATTAATGCTTGAATATATGTAGATAGACATTAGCATGTAGGTTGCCCCCCTTTGCAATTTGTCTTAATCAGTTTCATCGTTTTTCGTTATCTTAACGTTTGCCATTTAGCCAAACAACCAGTCAAGCAGCCAGCCAACCGGCCGTTTTCAATTAACTGACAAATTCAAATATTTAACCATCACTCAGAGGAATGACACCGTTGACTTCCGTGACACCTACACGCCGAGGCGCTAATGGCAACATTACCTGTAGCAGCATGGACGGATGAAGGAGCTGCCTGCCTGCCTGCATTGCCATCCAACTGGGGATTTTGCCCTTCTTTTGGTTGTAAATATCTTCTGGTTCTGCTGCTGCATCTGCTTTGGCCTGACTGACACATTCTTGAGTGGCACTAATACTGCCGACACCATTAACAACAATTTTATCAGGCGGCGGAAGGTAGGGAAAATAAAAAAAGACCAAAACAAACAACCAGAAAATGAAAATATCTTATAAGAATTTCTAAAGACTATCTACCGCAGCATCCATCTCCAGCTAAGTTGATAGTCAACTTGGCCCAGAAGAGAGCAAGCTTCTATGGAAATGGTATGGCTGGTATGCCATGAATGTAAATGTCTTCCCGAGGCCGAAGAGATGTAAACACAGATTGCATGTGGAACAGGTGGAGCTGTTTTCGGTATAGGCAACGAACATGAAGGCAATTCTGGAATTTATTTTTAAAGCAAGATTTTTTGGATTTTTTCCAAAAAATATTTTTTCAAGGACCAAATAAGCGTTGATTTTTAAAGAATATTTTTTTAAGGACCTCTAGACCAATAAACTTGGAGTTTTTAAAAGAATATTTTTTCAAGGACCACAAAATGTGAATTTTTTAAAAAAAAATATTTTTTTAAGGACCAATGTGGATTTTTTAAAGAATATTTTTTCAAGGACCAAATAAACGTGGATTTTTTAAAGAATATTTTTTCAAGGACCAAATAAACGTGGATTTTTCCAAAAAATATTTTTTCAAGGACCAATAAACGTGGATTTTTTAAAGAATATTTTTTCAAGGACCAAAAAACGGGGATTTAAAAAAAATATTTTTTAAGGACCAATAAACGAGGATTTTTTAAAGAATATTTTTCCAAGGACCAAATAAACGTGGATATTTTAAAGAATATTTTTTCAAGGACCAAATAAACGTGGATTTTTTAAAGAATATTTTTTCAAGGACCAAATAAACGTGGATTTTTTAAAGAATATTTTTTCAAGGACCAAATAAACGTGGATTTTTTAAAGAATATTTTTTCAAGGACCAAATAAACGTGGATTTTTTAAAGAATATTTTTTCAAGAACCCATAAACTTGGATTTTTTAAAAAATATTTTTTCAAGAACCCATAAACGTGGATTTTTTAAAAAATATTTTTTCAAGCCAATTATTAAACGTGGATTTTTAAAAAAATATTTTTTCAAGCCAAACAATAAACGTGGATTTTTTAAAAAATATTTTTTCAAGCCAATTATTAAACGTGGATTTTTAAAAAAATATTTTTTCAAGCCAAACAATAAACGTGGATTTTTTAAAAATTATTTTTTCAAGCACCCATAAACGTGGATTTTTTAAAAATTATTTTTTCAAGCACCCATAAACGTGGATTTTTTAAAGAATATTTTTTCAAGAATCCATTAACGTGTATTTTTTTAAAGAATATTTTTTCAAGCCAAACAATAAACGTGGATTTTTAAAAAAAATTTTTTTCAAGCCGAGCAATAAACGTGGTTTTTTAAAAAAATATTTTTTCAAGAACCCATAAACGTGGATTTTTTTAAAAATTATTTTTTCAAGAACCCATTAACGTGGATTTTTTAAAAATTATTTTTTCAAGCCAAACAATAAACGTGGATTTATAAAAAATGTTTTTTCAATCCAAACAATAAACGTGGATTTATAAAAAAATATTTTTTCAAGCCAAACAATAAACGTGGATTTTTTAAAAATTATTTTTTCAAGCCAAACAATAAACGTGGATTTATAAAAAAATATTTTTTCAATCCAAACAATAAACGTGGATTTATAAAAAAATATTTTTTCAATCCAAACAATAAACGTGGATTTTTTAAAAAATATTTTTTCAAGCCAATTATTAAACGTGGATTTTTTAAAAAATATTTTTTCCAGCCAATTATAAAACGTGGATTTTTTAAAAAATATTTTTTCCAGCCAATTATAAAACGTGGATTTTTTAAAAAATATTTTTTCCATCCAATTATTAAACGTGGATTTTTTAAAAAATATTTTTTCCATCCAATTATTAAACGTGGATTTTTTAAAAAATATTTTTTCCAGCCAATTATAAAACGTGGATTTTTTAAAAAATATTTTTTCCAGCCAATTATAAAACGTGGATTTTTTAAAAAATATTTTTTCCAGCCAATTATAAAACGTGGATTTTTTAAAAAATATTTTTTCCAGCCAATTATAAAACGTGGATTTTTTAAAAAATATTTTTTCAAGCCAAACAATAAACGTGGATTTTTTAAAAAATATTTTTTCAAGAATCCATTAAAGTGGATTTTTTAAAAAATATTTTTTCAAGAATCCATAAAAGTGGATATTTTAAAAAATATTTTTTCAAGAATCCATTAAAGTGGATTTTTTAAAAAATATTTTTTCAAGAATCCATAAAAGTGGATATTTTAAAAAATTTAAACGGGGATTTTTTAAAAATATTTTTTCAAGCAAATTATTAAACGGGGATTTTATAAAAAATATTTTTTCAAGCCAATTATTAAACGTGGATTTTATAAAAAATATTTTTTCAAGCCAATTATTAAACGTGGATTTTTTAAAAAATATTTTTTCAAGCCAATTATTAAACGTGGATTTTTTAAAAAAATATTTTTTCAAGCCAATTATTAAACGTGGGTTTTTTAAAAAATATTTTTTCAAGCCAAACAATTAACGTGGATTTTTTAAGGAATATTTTTTCAAGAACCCATAAACGTGGTTTTTTTAAAAAATATTTTTTCAAGCCAAACAATTAACGTGGATTTTTTAAAGAATATTTTTTCAAGAACCCATAAACGTGGTTTTTTTAAAAAAATATTTTTTTAAGCCGAGCAATAAACGTGGTTCTTTAAAAAAATATTTTTTTAAGCCGAGCAATAAACGTGGTTTTTCAAGCCAATTATTAAATCTGAATTATTTAAAAAATATTTTTTCAAGACAATTATTAAACGTGGATTTTTTAAAAAATATTTTTTCAAGCCAATTATTAAACGTGGATTTTTTAAAAAAATATTTTTTCAAGACAATTATTCAACGTGGATTTTTTAAAAAAATATTTTTTCAAGCCAATTATTCAACGTGGATTTTTTAAAAAAATATTTATTCAAGCCAAACAATAAACGTGGATTTTTTAAAGAATATTTTTTCAAGCCAAACAATAAACGTGGACTTTTTAAAGAATATTTTTTCAAGGACCAAATAAACGTGGATTTTTTTAAAGAATATTTTTTCAAGGACCAAAAAACGTGGATTTTTTAAAAAATATTTTTTCATGGACCAAATAAACGTGGATTTTTTAAAGAATATTTTTTCAAGCCAAACAATAAACGTGGATTTTTTAAAGAATATTTTTTCAAGCCAAACAATAAACGTGGATTTTTTAAAGAATATTTTTTCAAGCCAAACAATAAACGTGGATTTTTTAAAGAATATTTTTTCAAGCCAAACAATAAACGTGGATTTTTTAAAGAATATTTTTTCAAGCCAAACAATAAACGTGGATTTTTTAAAGAATATTTTTTCAAGCCAAACAATAAACGTGGATTTTTTAAAGAATATTTTTTCAAGCCAAACAATAAACGTGGATTTTTTAAAGAATATTTTTTCAAGCCAAACAATAAACGTGGATTTTTTAAAGAATATTTTTTCAAGCCAAACAATAAACGTGGATTTTTTAAAGAATATTTTTTCAAGCCAAACAATAAACGTGGATTTTTTAAAGAATATTTTTTCAAGCCAAACAATAAACGTGGATTTTTTAAAGAATATTTTTTTCAAGCCAAACAATAAACGTGGATTTTTTAAAGAATATTTTTTTCAAGCCAAACAATAAACGTGGATTTTTTAAAGAATATTTTTTTCAAGCCAATTATTAAACGGGGATTTTTTAAAGAATATTTTTTTCAAGCCAATTATTAAACGGGGATTTTTTAAAGAATATTTTTTCAAGCCAAACAATAAACGTGGATTTTTTAAAGAATATTTTTTTCAAGCCAATTATTAAACGGGGATTTTTTAAAAAATATTTTTTTCAAGCCAATTATTAAACGTGGATTTTTTTAAAAATATTTTTTCAAGCCAATTATTAAACGTGGATTTTTTAAAAAATATTTTTTCAAGCCAAACAATAAACGTGGATTTTTTTAAAAATATTTTTTCAAGCCAAACAATAAACGTGGATTTTTTTAAAAATATTTTTTCAAGCCAATTATTAAACGTGGATTTTTTAAAAAATATTTTTTCAAGCCAAACAATAAACGTGGATTTTTTTAAAAATATTTTTTCAAGCCAAACAATAAACGTGGATTTTTTAAAAATATTTTTTCAAGCCAATTATTAAACGTGGATTTTTTAAAAAATATTTTTTCAAGCCAAACAATAAACTTGGATTTTTTAAAAAATGTTTTTTCAAGCCAATTATTAAACGTGGATTTTTTAAAAAATATTTTTTCAAGCCAATTATTAAACGTGGATTTTTTAAAAAATATTTTTTCAAGCCAATTATTAAACGTGGATTTTTTAAAAAATATTTTTTCAAGCCAATTATTAAACGTGGATTTTTTAAAAAAAAATTTTTCAAGCCAATTTGTAAACGTGGATTTTTTAAAAAATATTTTTTCAAGCCAATTTTTAAACGTGGATTTTTTAAAAAATATTTTTTTCCAGCCAATTATAAAACGTGGATTTTTTAAAAAATATTTTTTCAAGCCAATTTTTAAACGTGGATTTTTTAAAAAATATTTTTTCCAGCCAATTATAAAACGTGGATTTTTTAAAAAATATTTTTTCAAGCCAATTTTTAAACGTGGATTTTTTAAAAAATATTTTTTCAAGCCAATTTTTAAACGTGGATTTTTTAAAAAATATTTTTTCAAGCCAATTATAAAACGTGGATTTTTTAAAAAATATTTTTTCAAGCCAATTATAAAACGTGGATTTTTTAAAAAATATTTTTTCAAGCCAATTATAAAACGTGGATTTTTTAAAAAATATTTTTTCAAGCCAATTATAAAACGTGGATTTTTTAAAAAATATTTTTTCAAGCCAATTATAAAACGTGGATTTTTTAAAAAATATTTTTAAAGTTTTTTTTAATTTTTATAATTAATTTCATTAACCTGACATTTTTTCGTTTCATTTAAATAAAACACAAATGTGATGCATTACTGTTCCACCTTCGTGAGATTTGAAAATGATGATAACTGAAATTTGTCAATAAAAAATTGTATTAAGTGCCACTTAACAAGTCCCAAATTTGAAAAGTGGAGGCGAACGGTTTACGCCTGTAGTTGGACGCCAAACATTAACTGTGGCTCATTCCGTGTCATAAATGTTAATTTTTGATGTTATTGATCGTCTTTCTGTCTATCTATGCGAACGTCTAATGCTGTTAATGTAGTCCGTTTAATGGCATCAAACTGGGCTTCTTTGTTGTCGTCGTCTTTTTTTATGGTAAAATCTAATTAAGATAAGATATACTCGACGTTTTTTTATTATTAAAAAATATAATTAATAATGATTATTCAGGGGCGTAAACTTATGTTTTATTCTTTGTCTCTGCATCTTTGTCTCTGCATCATCATCATCTTTATCAGCAGCAGTACATCAAAGTGTTCTCTTTCAAATTCAATTTATATGGTAATACGAAATGGCCTATAAAAATGCTTTTTATGGGTTTTTATTAGAAAAAATTAATTTTTAGGTGTTTTCATTAGACAGGTGTTAGCAGCAGCAGGTTGCACAGGGCTCCAATTTGTGGCAAAATATCAATAACAATACCAATTTGTTGTCTCGTAATAATCATTAAAATTTGTGGAGTAGATGGCAGATATTAATGAAGCTACCTAGGTATTCGGAAAAAAAGTTTAATAAAACCTTTCATAACCTTAAGGTCTTTTCAAAAACCATTAAATAAAAAATAAGTAGTTACTCGCTATAAAGCTTGTTTTTTGAAAACTTTCTAACCGTTGGGCGCCATTCATTTGGCCAACAAAATCCCTTGAATTCAAATCCCTTGAATAATTATAGAGTCTATATTAACCCGAATAAGAAGCCTTTATGGGAAACAATTCCGGTAAATAAGGTTGCTAAATTCACCAAAATTCCGAATATCGGGAGGTACCGTTATATGGGGGCTATACGAAGACTTGGACCTTTATGGGAGAGCTGGAAGGTAAGGGCCAAGAAGTTGTTCGTTATAAAGCTTCTTTTTGAACTAACCGTTGGGCGCCATTAATTTGCCCAGCAAAACCCCTAGAATTCAATAACAAGAATAATGCAAAGAAAATCCAATAGATGAACTGGAGGGGAACGGAGTCTTAATAGAAAAATTGGGGCCAGGATTCGATGGTGGCCGGGGAATCTCTTTAGACGAGCTAAAAAGTTTTTCACTTTTAAGTTGACCAGTGAAACCTTGAATTTAGTTCTTCATAAAAAAGCTGGCGGGTCAGATTCCTTTTTAATTTTCATAGAAGAGGGACGAGCCAGGGGATTTCTATTGACAAGCTAAATTGCCAAATAGTTTTTTGATATAAAGCTTGTTTTTGCCGTTGGGCGCCATTCATCTGCCCAGCAAATCCCCTAGAATTTAATAATGGAGTCCATATTAACCAGAATAATGTAAAGGAACTCCTATAGATTAACTGTAGGGAAACGGAGACTTAATAGAAAAACTGGGGCCAGGATTCGAGGGTGGCCTGGGAATCTCTTTAGACCAGCTAAGAAGTTTTTCGCTATTAACATGAACTTTCTATCCGTTGGGCGCCATTCAATTGGCCAGTAAAACCCCTAGAATTTAAAAATGGAGTCCACATTAAACCGAATAAAGTAAAGGATCCCCAATAGAAGAGCTGGAAAAAAATTGAGTTTCCATAAAAAAGCTGGCAGGGTCACATTCCTTTTTAATTTTGATAGAAGAGGGATATGATATAAACCTTTTATGTGCCTTTGGGGGCCATTCATTTGACCAGCAAAACCCCTAAAATTCAATGATGGAGTCCAAATTAGCCAGAAAAATGTGAAGAAACCCCTATAGATGAACTGGAGGGAAATGGAGTTTTAATAGAACAAGTAAAAAAGTTGTAAGTTCAGCCTGGCCGAACTTTAAATACCCCCCACCATCTTGTAGAAAAATTGGCAAATTTTCAGAAAAATAAAATCCGTTAAAAATTCTGTTAAAATGTTAAAAATACCGAAAGTAGCCGTATGTTAGGATCTTAACGACGACGACGTGGACCTGCATAGGCAACTTTTGTCATAAGCTATTACAACATTCAAAAGCGAAACTTGAAAAAAATCGGTGAATAATGTAGCTAAAATCATCAAAATACCGAATATAGGCGGGAACCATGGGGGTTATAAAACGTGGACCTGCACAGGCAATTTTCTGCCATAGGCTGTAGTATCCATTACGAATTTCAAATACCAAATTTGAAATACTTCCGGAAAATAATGTCTCTAAAATAATCTAAATACTGAATATAGGGGGCTATACGAAGACGTGGACCTGCACAGACAATTTTCTGCCATAGGCTGTAATATCCATTAGGAACTTCAAATGCGAAATTTGAAACAATTCCGGTAAATAATGTCTCTAAAATCATCAAAATACCAAGTATCGGGAGGTACCGTTATATGGGGGCTATACGACGACGTGAACCTACATAGCTCATTTTCTGTCATAGGCTGTAGTATCCATTGCGAACTTCAAATGCGAAATTTGAAAAAAATCCGGTAAATAATGACTAAAAATCATGAAAATACCGCATATCGGGAGATACCGTTATATGGGGGCTATACGAAGACGTGGACCTACATAGCTCATTTTCTGCCATAGGCTGTACTATCCATTACGAGCTTCAAATACTAAATTTGAAACAATTCCGGTAAATAATGTTGCTAAATTCATCAAAATACCGAATATCGGGAGGTACCGTTATATGGGGGCTATACGAAGACGTGGACCTACATGGCCCATTTTCTGTTTTAAGCTGTAGTATCCATTACGAACTTCAAGTGCGAAATTTGAAATAGTTTCGGTAAATAATGTCGCTAAATCCACCAAAATACCGAATATCGGAAGGTACCGTTACCGTGGACCTACATAGCTCATTTCTGTTATAGGCTGTAGTATCCATTACGAACTTTAAATACCAAATTTGAAACAATTCCGGAAAATAATGTCTCTAAAATCATCAAAATACCGCATATCGGGAGGTACTGTTATATGGGGGCTATACGAAGACGTGGACCTACATGGCTTATTTTCTGCCATAGGCTGTAGTATCCATTACGAACTTCAAATGCGAAATTTGAAACAATTCCCGTAAATAATGTTGCTAAATACATCAAAATACCGCATATCGGGAGGTACTGTTATATGGGGGCTATACGAAGACGTGGACCTGCACAGACAATTTTCTGCCATAGGCCGTGTTATCCATTACGAACTTAAAATGCGAAATTTGAAACAATTCCGGAAAATAATGGCTCTAAAATAATTAAAATACCGAATATAGGGGGGGGGGTTCCGTTAAATGGGGGCTATACGAAGACGTGGACCTACATGGCCAATTTTCAATACCAAAAGTACTGCAGACATAATACACATTTGATTTTTTTTATTTTTTTATCAACTTAATTAATTTCGTTCGGAAGCTAGAGTGATTTCCACAGACGGACGGACATCGTTAAATCGAAATCGAAATTTTAATATTCGAGGGGTGGCCAGGGAATCTCCCTAGACGAGCTGAATTGCCAAGAAGTTTTTCGCTATTAAGTTGAACTTCCTCTTTGTTGGACGCCATTTATTTGACCAGGTTAACACCTGGAATTGAATGATAGAGTCTACATTAACCCAAATAAGGTAAACCAATCTCCATAGATGAGCTGGAAGATAAGAGAGTCTTCATACGAAAACTGGGACCAGGATGCTTTTTAAATTTTAATATTCGAGGGGTGGCTAGGGAATCTCTTTAGACGAGCTTAAATTGCCAAGAAGTTATTCGCTATAAAGTTTAAATTTTAATCCGTTGGGCGCCACTAATTTGGTCATCAAATCCCATGGAATTCAATGATAGAGAATAAGGTAAATGACCCCCTATAGATGAGCTGCAGGGTCAGAATAGATAAGCTGGCGGGTCAGAATTCTTTTTTATTTGTAATAGACAAGGGAGGGACCAGCGAATCTCCCTAGACGAACTGAATTGCCGAGAAGTAATTCGCTATATAGCTTATTTTAGCCGTTGGGCGTCACCTGGATTTCAATGATAAAGTCTACATTAACCCGAATTAGGAAAAGGAGCCCCTAGAGATGAGCTGGAAGATAACAGAGTCTTCATACGAAAACTGGGGTCAGGATTCCTTCTAAATTTTAATATTCGAGGGGTGGCCGGGGAATCTCTTTAGACGAGCTTAAATTACCGAGAAGTTGTTCGCTATAAAATTGAAATTTTTGTCCGTTGGGCGCCACTAAATTGGCCAACAAATCCTGGAAATCAATGATAGAGAATAAGGTAAATGAGCGCCTATAGATGAGCTGGAGGGTCAGAATAGATAAGCTGGCGGGTCAGGATTCTTTTTGTTTGTAATAGATGAGGGAAGGGCCAGCGAATCTCTCTAGACGAGCTGAAGTGCACAGGAGTAGTTCGCTATAAAGCTTGGGCGCCATTTATTTGATCAAGTAAATACCTGGAATTCAATGATAAAGTCTACATTAACCCGAATTAGGAAAAGGAGCCCCTGTAGAGGAGCTGGAAGATAGCAGAATCTTCATACGAAAACTCGGGTCAGGATTCCTTTTAAATTCTAATATTCGAGGGGTGGCCAGGAAATCTCTTTAGAAGAGCTTAAATTGCCAAGAAGTTGATTGCTAAAAAGTTGAAATTTTTATCTGTCGGGCGCCACTAATTTGGCCAACAAAACTTCTGGAATTCAATGCTAGAAAATAAGGTAAAAGAGCCTCTATAGATGAGGTGGAGGGTCAGAATAGATTTCTTTTTATTTGAAATAGACGAGGGAGGGGCCAGCGAATCCCTCTAGACGAGCTGTTTTCCATTGGCCAACAAAACTCCTGCAATTCGATGATAGAGAATAAGGTAAATGAGCCTCTATATATGAGCTGGTGGCTAACGGAGTCTTAATAGATAAGCTTGCGGGTCAGAAACCTTACACCCTACCCCACATAGTGATAAGGATATTATGTCTTTGTGCATGCAACATTGAGAATGGAAGCGAGATAGACCCATAGCTAATTTTTAGGATCTTCATAGAAACATTTTCTGGATTTTTGCATGTCAGACCTGTCCGTCCGTCCAATCGTCCGTCTATGTATTTTTGTCAACAAAATGCAGACCGCATTTATTATCCGATTTTCCAAACAATATTTGTTTGGTCCAAGGACGAACCCTATTGAAATTTGTGAGAATCGGTTCAAAATTGGACATAGCTCCTGTTGACGCCACGTCCAAAATCACCCTGATTTAATGGAGATCTGGCAACACCATTATAAGCGAACATAATTTTAGTTATTTGTCAATTTTTAGTATTCATATATTTAACGAAACAATTGAATTGTTAAAAAGCGTCTCTCGGATAAGCCATTTTATTCTGAATTTTATACAAGCAAGTTGGCTAATACGAGGTGCTTAGGAATTATTATTTTGTTAATATTTATAGTGGTTTCCATACCAAAAAGTATGTATATTTCTTATAGATATTTTTTACAATTCCTAATTATGTTTTATTATTTAGGAATTTTAATATAAGTGCATTGCGTTTAATAAATCAAGCTATTTTATTGAACGGATTGTATTTTATTCAAAATCCCGTGGAAGTCACTATCTCGGCCTATTTGCCGTCTCAACAGTTTAAAATTCTTTTTGCGGTCTACAAAGGTTCCACCGAAGTCACCTACATCGTAAAAAATCTTGCCAATTTCGCAGTAAGTACAAATGGATAAAGACATTGCAGAGGGTCAACAACAAAATGATAACAGTTGCTCGCTATGCCATATGCCATCCGACGACAAAATGGCTACTTGTAGCAAATGCAACAAACATTTTCACATAAGTTGCGTTAACATAAGAGACAATACACCCTTTCTGTGTCCACAATGTTCAACTTCACCTGCAAGCAGTATTATCAGCCACCGCTCTGTTCGATCTCAACAGTCCCAATCGCGTAATGTTCAATTACAGCTTCAACGACTTGAAGAAGAGCGAGCACTAAATGAAAAGCAAACCCGATTACATCGAGAATACTTAAATAAAAAATATCAGCTTCTCCAAGAAGCTGATGATATTAGTAACGCCTCGTCTAACAAGTCCCAATCTATTCAAGATTGGGTAAATGAAATGCCGTCCCAAAAGCAACCAGTAGAGAATTGTGTTGAAACTCCACAAAGAACAACCAATACATTTCGTCAAGAAACCAATATGTCCAACCAAACCTCATATTTGGACATTCCCACTAACATTGCAAGCAGCATATCGAATCAAATCCCTCAAAGTTCGGATTTATACCACTCCCGAGCGGTCCCTAATGATCCATGCTCCACTGTCACAACCACCGCACCTATTTGTGCACCGACCATCGCCACCAGTAGTGGCAATCAACGACGAGCTTTTTATTCATGCACACAGACCGCCACACACCCACCTGCTGTTGTCACCTTTTCAGATATACCATATTATAACACATCAATTCCTCCCCCGACTTTTAATTCAAACGCAACATTTAATGGTAACTCACCTATAGAGCAATCATTTATTAATAATCAACCTATATCATCCACAATGCACACTCAAACACACAATTCAGGTCGAGCAACACAATATTTTAATAACACACAACTGCAGCAAAGTAGCATAATTTCCAGACAAGCTGTCCCAAAAGAATTGCCAGTATTCTCTGGAAATCCCGAAGACTGGCCGCTCTTTATTTCTACCTTTGAGTGGTCCACCGCTACCTGCTGTTTTTCAGACGCCGAAAACCTCATCCGTCTCCAAAAGTCGTTAAGAGGTGAAGCACTCCAAAGCGTCCAACATATGCTCGTACATCCCTCAAACGTCTCTGGTGTCCTTGATGTTCTCCGCTTACTTTATGGTCAACCTGAAAAGATTTTATTTTCAATAAAAAATAGAATTAATTCTTCCCCTAAAGTGGATGAAAATAATTTACAATCACTTACCTCCTTTGCCATAAATGTTCGTAGTTTGACTGCCACTATTAATGCCGCCAATTTGCCGGACGAATTAAATAATTCGTGTTTACTCCACCAATTGTTGCAAAAACTCCCACCTACATATCAAATGCAGTGGGCAACTCTTAAAAGACAGCTGCTCAATCAAAACAAAAAACCAAATTTGTCTGTCTTTGATAATTGGGTATTTAATATTGGTTTAACAGCCAGTTCAATATCAATAGAACCCACCACTATGAAATACAGCAACAATAAGGGCAGCAGACATAACAAAACCACCGATAACCCAACAACAAACAAGAGAGCACATATCTACTCTCACAGTGATGAGCGTATTTGTTGTGTGTGCAACAACAATTGCAAATCTGTGAGCGATTGCCCATCATACCTATCGTTAGATCGTGGTGAGAAATGGAAGGTGGTGAGAACAAAGAAACTATGTAAATACTGTTTGTTCTTACATGGTGGAGAGTGTAGAAGAAAGAAATTGTGCGGTAAAGAGGGTTGTGAATATTATCACCATCCTTCATTACACCGCTATTCATCTGCAGTAAATACCAAAATTAAAGAAATGTCAAACATAAAAAATAAACACATGATAAGCGAAGAAGAAGAAGCGGTACATAATTCTCACAGTGAAAGAACGACAAATATTTTATTTAAAATAATTCCAATTAAAGTGTATGGGAATGATAAAATAATTGAGACCTTTGCTTTTATAGATGAAGGATCGTCCATCAGCTTGATGGACCAATCGATTGCAAGTGAATTGAAGGTAAAAGGAGTTTCGAATCCATTATGTTTACGATGGACAGGAGGTATTGGAAGAAGTGAGAAGAATTCAATGAAATTAATGATTGAAATTTCAGGGAGAAATACAAAACGTGTAAACTTAAATGTATGTACTGTGGAATCATTAAATTTGCCGACGCAGTCATTGGACTACAGGAAGCTGTCCAAACGTTATCGCCATCTGCGAAAATTACCTATTGAAAGTTATGTGGATGCAGTACCAAAACTTCTAATTGGATTAAACCATTTCGAGTTAGGAATATCAAATAAAATTCGTGAAGGGGCTCTTCATCAACCTGTTGCTGTGCGTACAAAACTGGGATGGCTTATTTATGGCTCAATCGCCGAACCTGAAAATACAAGTAAGCATTTTTCATTTCATATTTGCGATTGTTCTGTTGATGAAAGATTAGAAGATCTAGTCAAGAATTTTTATTCGCTTGAAAGTGTGGGTATTTGCGCAAAAGATCCCCTTATTGCTGAAAATGATTCGCGTGCAATAAACTTGTTGAATAAATATACAAGACATAAGGAGGATGGGCATTATGAGGTTCCACTGCTATGGAAGTATGATAACTTTAAACTGCCACATAGTTATGAAATGGCTTTTAAACGACTGGTGTGTTTAGAAAGAAAATTAGATCAGAGTCAAGAACTTTACGACGTTTTCAAAAATACCATAGCGAGTTATATGGCTAAAGGCTATGTACGCAAGCTGAGTAGGGCAGAAATAAATCGTAAGGACGGACGTATTTGGTACCTTCCAATTTTTGCCGTCTTTAATAAGAATAAACCCGGAAAGTCTCGCGTCGTGTGGGATGCAGCTGCCAAATCCAGTGGATTGTCATTAAATTCGTTCTTAGTAAAAGGGCCAGACCTGATGGCCTCCCTTCCATCTATTCTTTTTAAATTTCGCCAAAATTCTGTGGCCATTTGCGGGGACATTGAAGAAATGTTCCACCAGATACACATTCGGCCAGAAGATCGCGATGTTCAACGATTTCTTTGGCGAGACTGTGATCAAAGTAGACACCCGGAGGTTTATGTAATGGATGCGATGATATTTGGAGCTACGTGTGCCCCAAGCATATCGCAATACGTTAAAAATGTAAATGCAGATAAATTTAAAATTAACTTTCCATTGGCTGCAAAATCTATAAAACAAAATCATTACGTTGATGATCTACTTGATTCTGTAGATACACCGGAGCATGCTATCAAACTTATTTCAGATGTTTCATATATTCACCGTCAAGCCGGTTTTAACATTAGAAACTGGATATCTAACAACATGTTAGTCAAACAAGCATTTCCAGCATCGGTTTCAAATGAAGCCAAATGCATAAACTTCAAAGATGAAACCCAAGTCGAAAAAGTTTTGGGTGTCTTCTGGGAACATCAGGAGGATGTTATAACGTTTAAAATTGCGCCGTGGCTTCTGAAGAGTGATATATTTTCTTTAGTAAAAGCACCGACTAAACGTGAAATGTTAAGGCTTGTTATGTCAATCTACGACCCCCTAGGTCTGATCGGACATATTATAATGTACGTCAAAGTTTTGATGCAGGAAGTATGGCGTTCCAAAATAGATTGGGATGAACAAATTCCTCCTGAATTAATTCCAAAATGGACACAGTGGATCAAAACCGTTCGAAATATTTATAAAATTAAAATACCAAGATGTTATTTGAAATTATTCCACAATTATGAAGGCGTTAACATTCAACTGCATACATTTGTGGACGCTAGCAAAGACGGATATGCGGCAGTGTCGTATCTAAGGTTACAGAAAGGTGACACTGTAATTTGCTCCATAGTGGGGGCTAAGACTAGAGTAGCTCCGATGAAAATTACATCCGTCCCCAGGCTTGAGCTAATGGCCGCGCTGATTGGAGCGCGTTTTGCCAAGTTTGTTGTTGAAAACCATGAAATTAAAATTTCTAAGAAATATTTTTGGTGTGATTCTAAGACTGTATTGAGCTGGATTAATTCCGATCACCGAAAGTATCAGCAGTTTGTGGCCTTTAGAATCACCGAGATTCTGGATATTACATCAATAAAAGAGTGGAATTGGATACCCAGTAAACAAAATGTAGCTGATGACGCAACGAAATGGTCCCGGATTCCAAATATATCTAGTTCTTCCAGATGGTTTAACGGGCCAGAATTTATCTTTCAACCTGAAAATCAGTGGCCGCGTACAGAAACCCCTTCGAAGAACACTGAGGCAGAGCGTATACACCATGTGCACAAGACTACGAACTACGAGCCAGTATTCAATGCCTTACGATTTTCAAAATGGTCTCGGCTTGTAAGAGCGGCAGGCTACGTCCAAAGATTTGTTAATATCTGTCGCAAAACGGAACAGCAAACTGGAGAGCTAACTCAGGAGGAGTTAAAGAAAGCTGAATATATGTTATATAGACAAGCTCAGCACGATTTTTATTGCATTGAAATTTCATCTCTTGAATCAAATATCCCCATATCAAAATCTAGTGAAATTTATTCTAAATCACCCTATTTAGACAATGGCATTTTGCGTGTAGATGGCAGGATTGATATGGCAGACGTCTCTACGGAACAAAAACGGCCGATTATATTACCTCGAAGAAGTTACATCACTAAATTAATTATTTTGCATTATCATGAGCGTTTTTATCACATAAATCATGAAACTGTTATTAATGAATTGCGGCAGAAATATTCCATTTCAAGATTGCGCGCTACATATAAAACAATAAGTCGTTGTTGCCAGCTGTGCAAAATTAATAAGGTTGTTCCGCATAGTCCACAAATGGCAAAGTTGCCCCGTGCTCGTCTTGCATCATACTCTGCGCCATTTACCTATACAGGACTAGACTTTTTTGGGCCCATGTTGGTAAATGTAAATCGACATTCGGAAAAACGATATGGGTGTATATTTACATGCTTGACCATACGAGCAGTTCATATTGAAGTCGCACATTCTCTGACGACAAATTCATGTATTTTGGCCATTCGGAATTTTATGGCGCGAAGGGGAATTCCACATGAATTCTATAGTGATAATGGGACAAATTTCGTCGGAGCAGAAAGAGAGCTACGAGAGGCCCTAGCTGAGGTCGACCAAAACGAAATAGTGAAAAAATTCACTACTGCTACATCAAAATGGAATTTCAATCCTCCCGCTTCACCCCACATGGGAGGTGCTTGGGAACGTTTAATTCGCTCGGTTAAAAATGTTTTATACAAAATCATGCCATCCAGGAACCCTACTGATGAAGTTCTTTTAAGCATGTTAATTGAAGTGGAAAATATTATTAATTCGAGACCGCTTGCATATGTTCCAGTTGAGGCAAATAGTGAAGAAGCTATTACTCCGAACCATTTCCTGTTAGGAAGTTCCAGTGGTCTAAAACCGATGACTTCGTGTGACGATAGTGGCACAGTATTGAGAAAAAATTGGCTCATTTCGCAACAATATGGCAACATATTTTGGAAGAAGTGGCTGGCTGAATACTTACCATCGTTAACTTGTAGGTCAAAGTGGCACGAAAAATCGAAACCAATAAATCAAGGGGATTTAGTTATCATTGTTGACCCTTCTCTCCCTAGAAATGTCTGGCTGCGCGGTAGAGTACTCGAAACGAGATTGGCAAGTGACGGGCAGGTCCGCAGTGCAAAAATACTTACTAAACGTGGAATGATGGAGAGGCCTGCAACGAAACTGGCAGTTTTGGACGTAGCTTCCCGAAATGAGTCTGACAGCGAAAAGGTTTCTAGCCATACTGCGGGGGGAATGTTGACGCCACGTCCAAAATCACCCTGATTTAATGGAGATCTGGCAACACCATTATAAGCGAACATAATTTTAGTTATTTGTCAATTTTTAGTATTCATATATTTAACGAAACAATTGAATTGTTAAAAAGCGTCTCTCGGATAAGCCATTTTATTCTGAATTTTATACAAGCAAGTTGGCTAATACGAGGTGCTTAGGAATTATTATTTTGTTAATATTTATAGTGGTTTCCATACCAAAAAGTATGTATATTTCTTATAGATATTTTTTACAATTCCTAATTATGTTTTATTATTTAGGAATTTTAATATAAGTGCATTGCGTTTAATAAATCAAGCTATTTTATTGAACGGATTGTATTTTATTCAAAATCCCGTGGAAGTCACTATCTCGGCCTATTTGCCGTCTCAACAGCTCCCAAAATTTATAACTCCAACCAATTTCGGGTTAATAGTACACCAAATGACCAATATCAGTACAAATGACCTGAGAATGGAAGTGAGATAGACCCATAGCTCATTTTAAGGATCTTCATAGAAACATTTTCTGGATTTTTGCATGTCAGACCAGCCCGTCCGCTCAATCGTCCGTCTATGTATTTTTGTCAAGAAAATGCAGACCGCATTTATTATCCGATTTTCCAAGAAGAGAATCGGTTCAAAATTGGATATAGCTCCCAAAATTTATAACTCCAACCAATTTCGGGTTAATAGTACACCAAAAATACCTTTGCCAAATTTTACCGGTACAGATTTGGATATAGCTCCCATATATATCTTCGTCCGATTTTTGATTAATTGTGCACCAAATGGCTAATATCTGTCCAAAAGTCTTGAATTTTGGTACATCCGGCCGAATTCAGTCTAGAAGCAAGTATATCAATTTTGGAGAAAATCGGTTCAGATATAACTATATCTCTCATATATCTCCCCTTTTGATATACCTCCACTACATATCCTTAATTAGATTTCGGGTTTATTGTGCACCAAATGCCCAATATATGTCCAAAAGTCCTGAATTTTGGCACTTCCGACCGAATCCAGCCTAGAAGCAAGAACATCAAATTTGGAGAAAATAGGTTCAAGTATAGCTATAGCTACCATATATATGTTTCATCTGATTTGGGGTTTTAAGTCCCTCACATGCGTAATATGACCTCCACAACAATGATATTTGGTACCAGATATCTTATAGAGCTCGGAAATAGCTTTGCCAAATTTTACCGGTTCATATTTGGATATAGCTCCCGTATATCCCTAATTCGATTTCAGGTTTTTTGTGCACCAAATTGCTAATATCAGCCCAAATGAACTGAATTTCGGTACATCCCACCGAATTCAGTCTAGAAGCAAGTATATCAATTTTGGAGAAAATCGGTTCAAATATAGCTAGAGCTCCCAAATATAGATTTCATCCGAGTTAGTGTTTAAGTCTCCCACATTCGTAATATGCATTCGACAGCAATGATATTTGATACCAGATCTCGGAAATAGCTTTACCAAATTTTACCGATTCAGATTTGCATATAGCTCCCACATATATCTTCGTCCGAATTCTGGTTAATTGTGCACCAAACGGCTAATATCAGTACAAAAGTCCTGAATTTTGGTACATCCGACCGAATTCAGTCTAGAAGCAAGTATATCAATTTTGAAGAAAATCGGTTCAGATATAACTATGGCTCCCATAGATTTTATAGATTTCATCCGATTTAGTGTCCGATTTAGTCCCCCACATTCGTAATATGCATTCGACAACAATGATTTTTGGTACTAGATATATTATAGAGCTCGGAAATAGCTTTGCCAAATTTTACCGGTTCGGATTTGGATATAGCTTGCATATATATCTTCGTCCGATTTCTGATTAATTGTGCACTAAATGGCCAATATCTGTCCAAAACTCCTGAATTTTGGAAAAATCCGACCGAATTCAGTCTAGAAGCAAGTATATCAATTTTGAAGAAAAGAGGTTCAGATATAACTATGGCTCCCATAGATTTTATAGATTTCATCCGATTTAGTGTCCGATTTAGTCCCCCACATTCGTAATATGCATTCGACAACAATGATTTTTGGTACCAGATATCTTATAGAGCTCGGAAATACCTTTGCCAAATATTAACGGTACAGATTCGTATATAGCTCCCATATATATCCTTAATCCGATTTCAGGTTTATTGAGCATCATATGGCTAATATCAGTCCAAATGGACTGACTTTTGGCACTTCCGATTAAATTCAGTCTAGAAGCAAATACATCAAATTTGGAGAAAATAGGTTCAAATATAGCTATAGCTATATAACACTCCACAAGAATGATATTTCGTACCGGATACCAGATACTGCTCAAAAATACCTCTGTCAAATTTTATCGAAATCGGTCTAGAATTGAATATAGCTCCATTACATGTTTTCAACCGATTTCGGGTTAATTGTGCCCAAAATGCCAATATCAGTTCAAAAGTAACGAATTTCGGTACATCCGACCGGATTCTTTATGGAAGCAATTATGTCAAATTTGGAGAAAATCGGTTCAGATACAGTAAAAGTTTCCTTATATATACAGGGTGAGATGAAAAGGTTGCAACCAACTTCAGACTGTTTCTCGTCCGACAGCTGTTAAAATTATTCCATCGCTCGTTACCATGGTACTGACGTCAAGGAAGTGGACGGAAGAAAACATCAACATCAGCAGAAATGCCAATGGTCGCTCTCCGCTCGTATTAATCGACAGTGGCATCAGAATAAATGCCGAATATTAAAGCCTTGTTAAAGCAAACATTTTGGCCGCACACCTTGGACTTTCCAACAGGACTCAGCTCCATCGCACTGAGCACACGCCATCCGAGAATGGTTACAAAATGAGGTTCCTCGCCAAAATCTCCGAATACCAATCCGTTGGACTCCACAACAAGGATACTTCATACCGGACATTAGATAATGCTCTTAAATATCTCTGGCAAATTTTATCAAGATCGGTTCTGATTTTTATAGCTTTTCTTTTCATGATCTATTTCCCTTAAATTTCCTTTTGTTACGAGAGCTCTACTAAATACGTATAGTGGTGGAGTCGATATAGGCAGATTGGATTCCTGATAGGGTTTCATTGCCCTGAAAGCAAAAAATATTGAAATGTAAACTTGATAACTCTGATAGTCCTTTGAAAAAAACTCCTGAAATTCAAGGGGAGAGGTGGGATAATTCTAAAAAAAAAAAAATCTGATGAGCTGAATTCTAGAGGTATCCCCATAGAAAGGATGGAAGTCCAGTGAGTCTTCATATACGAGCTGAGGTCTAAGAATCCTTATGGACAAAGTGGATGCCAGGGGTTCATTATAGACCAGCTGATTCATCATAATACCATGGCAAAAGAAGCCAGAGGTCTGAGGGAAAAATACTAAAAAAACCGTCTCTCTGACAGTCCTTGGAAAAAAACCTAAGTACCCGAAGAATACATAAATTTTAATTATTTCGCATTAACTAGTTGTATTATTCCATACCATCCACTAAAAATTTCCCAAATTAGTATAAAAATCCAGTGTTCTGCATAACAGGAAAATGAAAAAAAAAAACAAAATCACCGAACAAAAAAAAATTTAGGCGCCATTAAAAATCCCCAAAAATAAACAGAAAACACATCTGAAAGGTAATTTTTTATGTTCACTGGCGTTATTCAAAAAACAGCAGGCCTTCACAGCAAATGCAAATCTCCAAACGAAATGTTAGCGATAAAATATTTTGAACAAACTTGAAAACAATTCGCACAACAACACTTGAAATGCTAACAACCAAAAAAAGGCAAAACGAAAAAAAAGAATACAGCGCCTGCAAATTCAACATCAACGATGTTGTGTTCTGTTGGAGGCCCACAAAAACGGCACGCAGCTCCAAGCCAAAAACAAGGATAAAAGAAGAAAAAAATGGAAAAAAAATGCTGAAAATAAACGAAATGATTCAAAAATTAACCGCACAAAATTTTTCGATGTTTTCATAGCATAAGCCATTGAATTATGCACTTTTTACACGCCATAAATGAAAATTTATAAACGATTACGGGCACGGAGAATACAGTGGGTTGGAGGGGAACCACTGTCTTAAAAAAACCATCCATTTTTTTATAATACTTGAAAAATAATCCTTTAAAAAATACATGTTTTTTTGTAATCCTTGAAAAATAATCCTTTAAAAAATACATGTTTTTTTGTAATCCTTGAAAAATAATCCTTCAATCAGGTATTATAATCCTTGGAAAAAAATCACTTGAAAAATCCACATTTATAGGGGTAGAGGTCCTTGAAAAATGAATCATTTGAAAAATCCACATTTATTGGTCCAGAGGTCCTTGAAAAATAAATCATTTGAAAAATCCACATTTATAGGTCTAGAGTTCCTTGAAAAAAAAAATCATTTGAAAAAAACACATTTATTGGTCTAGAGCTCCTTGAAAAAATATTTTTTTAAAATTCACATTTATTGGTATAGAGGTCCTTAAAAAAATATTTTTTTAAAAATCCACATTTATTGGTCTAGAGGTCCTTGAAAAAATATTCTTTAAAAAGCCACGTTTGGTGGTCTTTTGGTCCTTGAAAAAATATTCTTTAAAAAATCCACGTTTGCTTGATCCTAGAAAAATATTCTTTAAAAAATCCACGTTTGCTTGATCCTAGAAAAATATTCTTTAAAAAATCCACGTTTGCTTGATCCCAGAAAAATATTCTTTTAAAAATCCACGTTTGCTTGATCCTAGAAAAATATTCTTTTAAAAATCCACGTTTGATTGATCCTAGAAAAATATTCTTTTAAAAATCCACGTTTGATTGATCCTAGAAAAATATTCTTTAAAAAATCCACTTTTATTGACCCTTAAAAATATTCTTAAAAAAATCCACGTCTATTTCGTCCTTGAAAAATATTCTTTAAAAAACCCACGTTTATTTGGTCCTTGAAAAAACATTCTTTTAAAAATCCACGTTTATTCGGTCCTTGAAAAAATATTCTTTAAAAAGCCACGTTTGGTGGTCTTTTGGTCCACTTTTAAAAAATATTCTTTAAAAAGCCACGTTTGGTGGTCTTTTGATCCTTGACAAAATAATCTTTAAAAAGCCACGTTTGGTGGTCTTTTGATCCTTGAAAAAATATTCTTTAAAAAGCCACGTTTGGTGGTCTTTTGGTCCTTGAAAAAATATTCTTTAAAAAATCCACGTTTATTGGTCTTTTGGTCCTTGAAAAATATTCTTTAAAAATCCACGTTTATTGTTTGGCTTGAAAAAATATTCTTTAAAAATCCACGTTTATTGGTCTTTTGGTCCTTGAAAAATATTCTTTAAAAAATCTACGTTTATTGGTCTTTTGGTCCTTGAAAAAATATTCTTTAAAAAATCCACGTTTATTGGTCTTTTGGTCCTTGAAAAAATATTCTTTAAAAAATCCACGTTTATTGATCCTTGAAAAAATATTCTTTAAAAAATCTACGTTTATTGGTCTTTTGGTCCTTGAAAAAATATTCTTTAAAAAATCCACGTTTATTGGTCTTTTGGTCCTTGAAAAAATATTCTTTAAAAAATCCACGTTTATTGGTCTTTTGGTCCTTGAAAAAATAATCTTTAAAAAATCCACGTTTATTGATCCTTGAAAAAATATTCTTTAAAAAATCTACGTTTATTGGTCTTTTGGTCCTTGAAAAAATATTCTTTAAAAAATCCACGTTTATTCTGTTCCTTGAAAAATTAATCTTTAAAAAATCCACGTTTATTGGGGACCTTGAAAAAGTGTTCTTTAAAAATCCACGTTTATTGGTCTTTTGGTCCTTGAAAAAATATTCTTTAAAAAATCCACGTTTATTGTTGGTCCTTGAAAAAATATTCTTTAAAAAATCCACGTTTATTGTTGGTCCTTGAAAAAATATTCTTTAAAAAATCTACGTTTATTCTGTTCCTTGAAAAATTAATCTTTAAAAAATCCACGTTTATTGGGGACCTTGAAAAAGTGTTCTTTAAAAATCCACGTTTAATGGTCTTGTGGTCCTTGAAAAAATATTCTTTAAAAAATTCACGTTTATTGTTGGTCCTTGAAAAAATATTCTTTAAAAAAAATCCACGCTTATTGGTCTTTTGGTCCTTGAAAAAATGTTCTTTAAAAAATCCACGTTTATTGTTGGTCCTTGAAAAAATATTCTTTAAAAAATCCAAGTTAAATGCTCTATTGGTCCTTGAAAAATATTCTTTAAAAAATCCACGTTTATTGTTGGTCCTCGAAAAAATATTCTTTAAAAAATCACGTTTATTCTGGTCCTTGAAAAAATATTCTTTAGCAAATCCACGTTTATTGATTCTTGAAAAATATTCTTTAGCAAATCCACGTTTATTGATTCTTGAAGAATATTCTTTAAAAAATCTACGTTTGATGGTCTAAAGGTCCTTGAAAAAATATTGTTGAAAAAATCCACGTTTATTGGTCTTTTGGTCCTTGAGAAAATATTGTTGAAAAAATCCACGTTTATTGGTCTTTTGGTCCTTGAGAAAATATTGTTGAAAAAATCCACGTTTATTGGTCTTTTGGTCCTTGAAAAAATATTCTTTAAAAAATCCACGTTTATTGGTCTTTTGGTCCTTGAAAAAATATTCTTTAAAAAATCCACGTTTATTGGTCTTTTGGTCCTTGAAAAAATATTCTTTAAAAAATCCACGTTTATTGGTCTTTTGGTCCTTGAAAAAATATTCTTTAAAAAATCCACGTTTAATGGTCTTTTGGTCCTTGAAAAAATATTCTTTAAAAAATCCACGTTTATTGGTTTTTTGGTCCTTGAAAAAATATTCTTTAAAAAATCCACGTTTAATGGTCTTTTGGTCCTTGAAAAAATATTCTTTAAAAAATCCACGTTTATTCTGGTCCTTGAAAAAATATTCTTTAAAAAATCCACGTTTATTCTGGTCCTTGAAAAAATATTCTTTAAAAAATCCACGTTTATTCTGGTCCTTGAAAAAATATTCTTTAAAAAATCCACGTTTATTCTGGTCCTTGAAAAAATATTCTTTAAAAAATCCACGTTTATTCTGGTCCTTGAAAAAATATTCTTTAAAAAATCCACGTTTATTCTGGTCCTTGAAAAAATATTCTTTAAAAAATCCACGTTTATTCTGGTCCTTGAAAAAATATTCTTTAAAAAATCCACGTTTATTGATCCTTGAAAAAATATTCTTTAAAAAATTCAGGTTTATTGATTCTTGAAAAAATATTCTTTAAAAAATCCACGTTTATTGATCCTTGAAAAAATATTCTTTAAAAAATTCAGGTTTATTGATTCTTGAAAAAATATTCTTTAAAAAATCCACGTTTATTGATCCTTGAAAAAATATTCTTTAAAAAATCCACGTTTATTGATTCTTGAAAAAATATTCTTTAAAAAATCCACGTTTATTGATCCTTGAAAAAATATTCTTTAAAAAATCCACGTTTATTGGTCTTTTGGTCCTTGAAAAAATATTCTTTAAAAAATCCAGGTTTATTGGCCTTTTGGTCCTTGAAAAAATATTCTTTAAAAAATCCACGTTTATTGGTCTTTTGGTCCTTGAAAAAATGTTCTTTAAAAAATACACGTTTATTCTGGTCGTTGAAAAAATATTCTTTAAAAAATCCACGTTTATTGGGGACCTTGAAAAAGTGTTCTTTAAAAATCCACGCTTATTGATCTGGTGGTCCTTGAAAAAATATTCGTTAAAAAACCCACGTTTATTGGTCCTTGAAAAAATATTCGTTAAAAAATCCACGTTTATTGGTCTTTTGGTCCTTGAAAAAATGTTCTTTAAAAAATACACGTTTATTCTGGTCGTTGAAAAAATATTCTTTAAAAAATCCACGTTTATTGGGGACCTTGAAAAAATATTCTTTAAAAAATCCACGTTTATTGATCCTTGAAAAAATATTTTTAAAAAATTATTTTTTTTTTTGTTAATCTCATTTCCCCACATTTCTCCCCTCCCGAAACCACAATGCTCCGCACAAATTACACAAATACATATTCCGACTAAATACGCAAATACCCAGCCAAGTAACAGCGCACAAAAAAGTTCAATTCAATTAGCGAAAATGTTGGCAACTTGAACAAGGGTATCAACAAAGAAACTGTGCAGCAGCAACAATAACAACAACCGAAAAAAAAACTCCAATGCAATTCGCCCATTAACACAATAACAACGACAACAACCGTGGCAGCAGTAGAATTCTGACAAAAAAAAATAGTCGAAAAAAAAATCTGAAAATAATCAGCAGCAACATGCTGACAACACAGACACTCGCTCGAACAACAATAACAGCAGCGGAGCAAATGATGTTAAAAGATCAACAATGAAATTATAGCAACAATGCAAAAAAAAAAAAATACAACAACAAACGGCGAACACCGTACAATGTTGAATTTAACGAATTTGCAAATCGCAACAATGCCAGCAGCAACACTCCTGAAATATCAGATTTATTTGGGTTGATTTTTTTTTTCGCTGTTGTTGTTCTTGTTTGTTTAGTTGTTGCTGGTGTTGTTGTAGTTGACTTGTGGGATTTTTCATTCTATTTTAAAGGGCAATGCAATAATGCAAATTGGCGATGATCAAGAGGATACCTAGGGGAGGAGATTAACGCTTTTCTTCAAAGACGAGTTGCTTCAACGACTACTTCAGAGAAGACTTCGAAATCGTCTATTGAGACGACTTCGAACATGTCGTCTATGGAGACGACCTCGAACTTGTCGTCTATGGAGACGACTTCGAACTTGTTGTCTATGGAGACGACTTCGAACATGTCGTCTATGGAAGCGACACCAAACTTGTCTATGGAGACGACTTCGAACATATCGTCTATGAAGACGACTTTGAACTTGTCGTCTATGGAGACGACTTCGAACTTGTCGTCTATGGAGACGACTTCGAACTTGTCGTCTACGGAGACGACTTCGAACTCGTCCATGGAGACGACTTCGAACTTGTAGTCTATGGAGACGACTTCGAACTTGTCGTCTATGGAGACGACTTCGAACTTGTCGTCTATGGAGACGACTTCGAACATGTCGTCTATGGAGACGACTTCGAACATGTCGTCTACGAAGACGACTTCGAACATGTCGTCTACGAAGACGACTTTGAACATGTCGTCTATGGAGACGACTGCGAACTTGTCGTCTATGGACACGACTTCGAACATGTCGTCTATCGAGATGACTTCCAACATGTCGTCTATGGAGACGACTTCGAACATATCGTCTATGGACACGACTTCGAACATGTCGTCTATGGACACGACTTCGAACATGTCGTCTATGGAGACGACTTCAAACATGTCGTCTTTGGAGACGACTTCGAACATGTCGTCTGTGGACACGACTTCGAACATGTCGTCTATGAAGACGACTTCGAACATGTCGTCTGTGGACACGACTTCGAACATGTCGTCTATGAAGACGACTTCGAACATGTCGTCTATGGAGACGACTTCGAAAATGTTGTCTATGGAGACGACTTCGAACATATCGTCTATGGAGAAGACTTCGAACTTGTCGTCTATGGAGACAACTTCGAACTTGTCGTCTGTGGACACGACTTCGAACATGTGGTCTATGAAGACGACTTCGAACATGTCGTCTATGGAGACGACTTCGAAAATGTTGTCTATGGAGACGACTTCGAACATGTCGTCTATGAAGACGACTTCGAACATGTCGTCTATGGAGACGACTTCGAACATGTCGTCTATGTAGACGACTTCGAACATGTCGTCTATGGAGACGACTCCGAACATGTTGTCTATGGAGACGACTTCGATCATGTCGTCTATGGAGACGACTTCGAACATGTCGTCTATAGAGACGACTTCGAACATGTCGTCTATGTAGACGACTTCGATCATGTCGTCTATGAAGACGACTACGAACTTGTCGTCTATGGAGACGACTTCGAACACGTCGTCTATGGAGACGACTGCGAACATGTCGTCTATGGAGACGACTTCGAATATGTCGTCTATGGACACGACTTCGAACATGTCGTCTATGAACACGACTTCGAACATGTCGTCTATGGAGACTACTTCGAACATGTCGTCTATGGAGACGACTTCGAACATGTCGTCTATGGAGACGACTTCGAACATGTCGTCTATGGAGACGACTTCGAACCTGTCGTCTATGGAGACGACTTCGAACCTGTCGTCTATGGAAGCGACTTCGAACTTGTCGTCTATGGAGACGACTTTGAAGTTGTCGTTTATGGGGACGTTTTCGAACTTGTCGTCTATGGAGACCACTTCGAACTTGTCGTCTATGGAGACGACTTCGAACTCGTCTATGTCCATATTTCACATCATCTTCAGTGGAATTGAATAAATAATTATTGGCCTGTTGCATGGAATTCAAAAGTGATTGACTCCATAAGTTTGAGTTGTTTTGAAACATTCCAGATCGCATCATTTTTGCACTTTGCAAGTGATCAAAGAGCGGCAAATGCAAAAGCAGAAATTCTCCGACAAGCATAACAAAGCACTTGAGTTGGCAATTAATGGAAAAAATTTCAAAGGGAATGTTCTGAAGTAGTGGGCACTTGAAAGGGAGAACATGATGGGAATTATTTAATGATTTCGATTTGAAAAAAAAAATTGATAAAATATTTAATTTCGAAACCCGATTGCGAAAATTTGGATTTAAAAAAATTTATAAAAAAAATGTTATTCAGAGCCTAATACAGAAAATATCAACAAATCTTCTTCCTGGCAGTAATTTTTGAATCTCGAGATAGTTGCTCTCCATAAGCAGAAATGTAAGTCATGTTTCTGAAAATTCCTAAAATATGTCATTGTCTATTCGTTTTGTCATCGGCGATCCCCCCTCCTGCAGTGAGTCATAGATTTATTTATTACATTGTCCAGAGCTTAAAACACTTAACATCAAAACTGTCTACACGTTTGCTGGCGATAAGTATGTCACACGCAAGCCCTTAAGGCTGGTATGTGGCACAAAAGCCCCACAGATTACCCTGCCCCCTCCACTATTTTTTTGATGGGACAACATGCAACATACAATTAACAGGGCATGCGCACACATATTTCACCAATTAAATGCTGTGCTCTTATTTTATTGGAGCAATTTTTTTATGGCTCAAAACTTCCCTTGGCTCTCATGGAGGATAGAGGCAAAGCCTGTCGTTTTGAGCTGTTGGATACCGTAAACCCTCACCTAAATCTTTAAAAACACTGAATCCAGGCATGACACACCACAGATCATTGTCGTCATCTGCCTCAACGTTAACAGCTTCCAATCTCCTGCTTGTTTGCCGTTCTTCTTCTTAATTTTTTGCCAAGACCGGCTGATTAAAAATGGAGTAAACATTGAACGGAGGCTTCCAAGCTAAAATTGATTTGGTTTTGCAATTTAGTATTCATCCTTTCATTTTGTAATTTTTAAGTAGACCCTTGCTTAAAATTTGATGTAGAGCAAAAAAAAAAAAAAAAAAAAAAAACGACAACAAAACATCCCGCAGAATCATGGCATGGCCTTTTTGAGCAGAAGACAAGAATGAAGAACTCCACAAAGCCAAAAAAAAAAAAATGGCAAACAGCTTTACAATGAATCGTGCGAATGTTTACTTGCCGTTGTCTCATAACCGAACCGAAAACTGTTTTTCTCCAACCGACACCCGGACAGCTGGATGGATGGATGGCTGGCTGAGTGGGACAGACAGTTAAACAGCCAGTGTAAAGATAAAGCAGACATGCTGGATCATCTAAAAGCGTACAAAACACTCTACCAGCAGGATAAGTGCCAGAAAGTGCATCATGTTCCATGGAAGAGTTATATTGACTGACTGGCTGACGGATGGACGGACGGGTTGGTTGCTTGGTTGTCTGTTTTACAGAGCGTTCCTTACATTATTGTTACTGACAAAGTGGCTGGCTGCAAAAAAGCACAGACGGCCAGCCTGATGATGAGCGGCCTTTCTGGTCTTTACTTTTCAAATATGATGTGTTGTATTTTTGGAAACACTGGCGGAACCACAGAGAACAGCTAGACAAGTGGAATAGAAAACTAGGGAAGCAGGAAAAGCTATATAAAATTATTATTTAAGAAATATTGAGAAGAATATATTTTTCAAGGATCATCAGTCCAACAAACGTGGATTTTTTAAAGAATATTTTTTTCAAGGACCAATAAATGTGGATTTTTTAAAGACTATTTTTTCAAGCCAAACAATAAACGTGGATTTTTTAAAGACTATTTTTTCAAGCCAAACAATAAACATGGATTTTTTAAAGAATATTTTTTCAAGCCAAACAATAAACGTGGATTTTTTAAAGAATATTTTTTCAAGCCAAACAATAAACGTGGATTTTTTAAAGAATATTTTTTCAAGCCAAACAATAAACGTTGATTTTTTAAAGAATATTTTTTCAAGCCAAACGATAAACGTGGATTTTTTAAAGAATATTTTTCAAGCCAAACAATAAACGTGAATTTTTTAAAGAATATTTTTTCAAGCCAAACAATAAACGTGGATTTTTTAAAGAATATTTTTTCAAGCCAAACAATAAACGTGGATTTTTTAAAGAATATTTTTTCAAGCCAAACAATAAACGTGGATTTTTTAAAGAATATTTTTCAAGCCAAACAATAAACGTGGATTTTTTAAAGAATATTTTTTCAACGACTTCTAGACCAATAAACGTGGATTTTTTAAAGAATATTTTTTCAAGCCAAACAATAAACGTGGATTTTTTAAAGAATATTTTTTCAAGCCAAACAATAAACGTGGATTTTTTAAAGAATATTTTTTCAAGCCAAACAATAAACGTGGATTTTTTAAAGAATATTTTTTCAAGCCAAACAATAAACGTGGATTTTTTAAAGAATATTTTTTCAAGCCAAACAATAAACGTGGATTTTTTAAAGAATATTTTTTCAAGCCAAACGATAAACGTGGATTTTTTAAAGAATATTTTTTCAAGCCAAACAATAAACGTGGATTTTTTAAAGAAAAGTTTTTTCCAGGACCAATAAACGTGGATTTTTTAAATAATATTTTTTCAAGCCAAACAATAAACGCGGATTTTTTAAAGAATATTTTTTTCAAGGACCAACAAACGTGGATTTTTTAAAGAATATTTTTTTCAAGGACCAATAAACGTGGATTTTTTAAAGAATATTTTTTTCAAGGACCAATAAACGTGGATTTTTTAAAGAATATTTTTTTCAAGGACCAATAAACGTGGATTTTTTAAAGAATATTTTTTTCAAGGACCAATAAACGTGGATTTTTTAAAGAATATTTTTTTCAAGGACCAATAAACGTGGATTTTTTAAAGAATATTTTTTTCAAGGACCAATAAACGTGGATTTTTTAAAGAATATTTTTTTTCAAGGACCAATAAACGTGGATTTTTTAAAGAATATTTTTTTCAAGGACCAATAAACGTGGATTTTTTAAAGAATATTTTTTCAAGCCAAACAATAAACGTGGATTTTTTAAAGAATATTTTTTCAAGCCAAACAATAAACGTGGATTTTTTAAAAAATATTTTTTTCAAGGACCAATAAACGTGGATTTTTTAAAAAATATTTTTTTCAAGGACCAATAAACGAGGATTTTTTAAAGAATATTTTTTCAAGGACCAAAGACTAATAAAAGTGGATTTTTTAAAAATCATTTTTTCAAGGCATAGTGTCCCGTTTTTTTTTTTTTTTTTGAGGATGATCTCTGCATTTTTTCCTTTGTTGCTGTGATAATTTCCCCTACCTCCCCTTGGCAAGTTACTGGTAAGACGTAAATGTTATTGTTTCATTATTTTTCAAAATAAATGTTTAAAAATCGTGACTTGTTTGTTTCGATTGCAATTTTTCGTTTTTGTTGTTGTTGTTGTTGTGCTCATTGCTCTTCTTGGTGCGTTTTCTTTTAGCTGCTGCTGTGGCTGCATCGTTATGTGCATTTAGCGTTTCAAACTTCATTCAATAAATTTCGTTGAAACCAATTGGAAAATGCGATTTGTTTTCTTTTTTTATCGAAACAATTTCGCAGAAATCAGTTGTGGGTCGTCTTCTTCTGCTTGAGTTCTTCCTTTGCCATTGTAGATGAAATAGAAAACTAAAAAACAAATAAAGAAACATAGAACGTTTTGGGATTATGGGAGTGCTTTCTTGCCGATTCCGATTGACCAGTGAAACTTTTTGAGGGGGGCTCTTGAGAGGGAGATAGGATATTGAAACTTTTTCGAGCCAGAAGAAAACGTCCAAAGACTGTCTCAGAAAATTATGATTTTTGTGATGTTGCCAATGGGAGCTCAGGCGACTGCGGCCAATTTTGAGTTACCATTTTTGTTTTTTTTTATTTGAAAATTTCAATTTTGAAATTCTTTTTTTTTAACTCAATAATGGCCAACTTATTACAAGAATAGTCAACTTTTGAATCATATTCAGAATATTAAAAAAAATTGTTTAATTTTCCATCTCTGAAAATGTTTGCTGGGTTTCCTCACATTGCTTAGGAGAACAAACAAAAACGCAACACATAAAGGATGTTTGATATTAAACTCATTGCATTTCATTCCTAGCTTGCTAGGAGTTGTCTGTCGGTCTCTACGTCCGTCCGTCTGCTTAACGTTTATTTATGTGTTGCGTGAGCAAAATTTCGAAATAAAATTTCTTAAATATTGTTATGATTCATTTCAATGAATGCGCTCAATATCAATATGAACAAGAAACTTGGAAGTGAGAAGAAAAAGAAGAACAAACGAAGGTATATCAGGGAAGACTTAAATAATAATCATTTCATGCGTGAGTTATAATAAATATATATATATATTTTTTCTACCTAATAAGGTTGAATGTCAATATCCATAACCCATATATTTATGCTTGAAAAAATATTTTTAAAAAATCCACAGTCTATATCAATGCTTGAAAAAATATTTTTAAAAAATCCACAGTCTATATCAATGCTTAAAAAAATATTTTTAAAAAATCCACAGTCTATATCAATGCTTGAAAAAATATTTTTAAAAAATCCACAGTCTATATCAATGCTTGAAAATATATTTTTAAAAAATCCACAGTCTATATCAATGCTTGAAAAAATATTCTTTAAAAAATCCACGTCTCTATCAATGCTTGAAAAAATATTCTTTAAAAAATCCACGTCTCTATCAATGCTTGAAAAAAATATTCTTTAAAAAATCCACGTCTCTATCAATGCTTGAAAAAATATTTTTAAGAAATCCACGTCTCTATCAATGCTTTAAAAAATCCACGTCTCTATCAATGCTAGAAAAAGTATTTTTAAAAAATCCACGTCTCTATATATGCTTGAAAAAATATTTTTAAAAAATCCACGTCTCTATCAACGGTTGAAAAAAATATTTTTAAAAAATCCACGTCTTTATCAATGTTGGGAAAATATTTTCATAATTTTTTTTTCTATCAATGCTTAAAAAAATATTTTTAAAAAATCCACGTCTTTATCAATGTTGGGAAAATATTTTCATATTTTTTTTCTATCAATGCTTAAAAAAATATTTTTAAAAAATCCACGTATTTATCAATGCTTAAAAAAAATATTTTTAAAAAATCCACATCTCTGTCAATGCTTAAAAAACTATTTTTAAAAAACCCATGTCTTTATCAAGGCTTGAAAACTATTCTTAAAAAATCCACTTCTCTTTCATTGCTTGAAAAAATATTTTTAAAAAATCCACGCCTTTATCAATGCTTGAAAAAATATTTTTTTAAAAAAACCCACGTATTTATCAATGCTTGAAAAAATATTTTTAAAAAATCCACGTATTTATTAATGCTTAAAAAAATATTTTTAAAAACCCACGTCTCTATCAATGCTTGAAAATATAATTTTAAAAAATTCACGCCTTTATCAGTGCTTGAAAAAAATATTTTTAAAAACCCAAGTCTCTATCAGTGCTTGAAAAATTTTTTTTAATAATCCACGTTTCTATCAATGCTTGAAAAAATATTTTTAAAAAATCCACGTCTTTATCAATGCTTGAAAAAATATTTTTAAAAATCCACGTCTCTATCAATGCTCGAAAAAATATTTTTAACAAATCCACGTCACTATAAATGCTTGTAAAAATATTTTTATAAAATCCACGTCTCTATCAACGGTTGAAAAAAAAAAAATTTAAAAAATCCACGTCTTTGTCAATGTTGGGAAAATATTTTTATATTTTTTCTCTATCAATTTTTAAAAAAATATTTTTAAAAAATCCTCGTATTTATCAATGCTTAAAAAAATATTTTTAAAAAATCCACATCTCTGTCAATGCTTAAAAAGCTATTTTTAAAAAACCCATGTCTTTATCAAGGCTTGAAAACTATTCTTAAAAAATCCACTTCTCTTTCATTGCTTGAAAAAATATTTTTAAAAAATCCACGCCTTTATCAATGCTTGAAAAAATATTTTTTTAAAAAAACCCACGTATTTATCAATGCTTGAAAAAATATTTTTAAAAAATCCACGTATTTATTAATGCTTAAAAAAATATTTTTAAAAACCCACGTCTCTATCAATGCTTGAAAATATAATTTTAAAAAATTCACGCCTTTATTAGTGCTTGAAAAAAATATTTTTAAAAACCCAAGTCTCTATCAGTGCTTGAAATTTTTTTTTAATAATCCACGTTTCTATCAATGCTTGAAAAAAATATTTTTAAAAAATCCACGTCTCTATCAATGCTTAAAAAAATATTCTTTAAAAAATCCACGTCTCTATCAATGCTTGAAAAAAATATTTTTAAAAAATCCACGTCTCTATCAATGCTTGAAAAAATATTTTTAAAAAATCCAGGTCTCTATCAATGCTTGAAAAAATATTCTTTAAAAAATCCACGTCTCTATCAATGCTTGAAAATTTTTTTTAATAATCCACGTTTCTATCAATGCTTGAAAAAATATTTTTAAAAAATCCACGTCTCTATAAATGCTTGAAAAAATATTCTTTAAAAAATCCACGTCTCTATCAATGCTTAAAAAAATATTCTTTAAAAAATCCACGTCTATCAATGCTTGAGAAAATATTTTTAAAAAATCCAGGTCTCTATCAATGCTTGAGAAAATATTTTTAAAAAATCCACGTCTCCATAAATGCTTAAAAAAATATTTTTAAAAAATCCAGGTCTCTATCAATGCTTGAGAAAATATTTTTAAAAAATCCACGTCTCTATCAATGGTGGAAAAAGTAATTTTAAAAAATCCACACCTCTATCAATGGTGGAAAAAATATTTTTAAAAAATCCTCGTCTCTATCAATGCTTGAAAAAAATATTCTTTAAAAAATCCTGGTTTCTTGGTCCTTAAAAAAAGTGAGATGGTCCTTGGAAAGGGTTTTCTTTAAAACTCCAGGATTTTAAATTTAAGAAGATTTTTTTTCTTCTCTTCCATTTACTTCACTGCTTTTCCTCTTCAGTCTAGGAGCAGCGAAAAAAGCATGGCTATGATTTTGTTGTTCTTAGACAATTCTGGCAGTATACATGCTCCTTGAAATATGACCATCCTACCAGGGTAAGGTAATACCATTTACAGATGTCGGTCCGTCCGGTCATTTGTACCTGGATAAAATGATGTTCTTCGCTCGCTGGCTCTTTCTTTCTCTGTTCGTGGTAGTGCAAATACAGACATTTCGACATAAATATTTAATTTGAATGCGTTTTCATTTCGTATTCAGTTCGGATGAATGGATATGACCAAACGAATGAACGGCCACCACCATCAGCAGCTAACAACAGCTCACATTTCCAAGTGTTTCCATATTCTGGCAATTTTCTTTCTGGTCTTCTTTTTTTGGAGAGGTTATTTCATGGAGTTTTATTTTCTTGTTTTCCATTTTGTGTTTTTTTTTTTTTTTTGGTTATGAACCACAAAGACAAAGGAAAGGGAAATACAATTTCTGCGAGAAACAAAAGTAATAAAGTATGTTCAACCGCCACATGAAAGATGCAGGGGAAATTGAAGAGGAGCAATGAAACGGTAGCTCTGTGTTGTGTCGTGTCATTTCGGGCCATGTCAAAAGTGATGGCCATGTCAATGGACATGCGAAACAACTTTGTTTGAACTTTGACACGAGCCAAGCAACAGAAGCAGCGGCAGTCAAAAAACTGACAAACAGGCAGCCGTAATATCAATGAAACAGAGACTTCACTCATCATCAGCATCGTCATATTCTTTGATATGAATATGGTCTCGGGGCAGATGTGTCCAAACTTGAAAGAACCCAGGATTTTTTAAATATATTTTTTCAAGGGCCATTAACAAACGTGGATTTTTTTTAAAAATATTTTTTCAAGTACCTACCTTCAACGTGGATTTTTTAAAAATATTTTTTCTAGTACCTACCTTTAACGTGGATTTTTTAAAAATATTTTTTCAAGGACCTACCTTCAACGTGGATTTTTTAAAAATATTTTTTCAAGGACCATTAACAGACGTGAATTTTTCAAAAATATTTTTTCAAAGACCCTTAACAAATGTATATTTTTTAAAAATAATTTTTCACGGACCCTTAGCAAACGTAGATTTTTTAAAAAATATTTTTTGAAGCATTGCTTTAGACGTTGATTTTTTGAAAATATTTTTTCAAGCATTGATAGAGACGTGGATTTTTTAAAATTATTTTTTTCAAGCATTGATAGAGACGTGAATTTTTTTAAAAATATTTTTTCAAGCATTGATATAGACGTGGATTTTTTTAAAAATATTTTTTCAAGCACTTATATCGACCTGGATTTTTTAAAATTATTTTTTCAAGCATTGATAGAGACGTGGATTTTTTAAAAATATTTTTTCAAGCATTGATAGAGACGTGGATTTTTTAAAGAATATTTTTTCAAGCATTGATAGAGACGTGGATTTTTTAAAAATATTTTTTCAAGCATTGATAGAGACGTGGATTTTTTAAAGAATATTTTTTCAAACATTGATAGAGACGTGGATTTTTTAAAGAATATTTTTTCAAGCACTGATAGAGACGTGGATTTTTTAAAGAATATTTTTTCAAGCATTGATAGAGACGTGGATTTTTTAAAGAATATTTTTTCAAGCATTGATAGAGACGTGGATTTTTTAAAGAATATTTTTTCAAGCATTGATAGAGACGTGGATTTTTTAAAGAATATTTTTTCAAGCATTGATAGAGACGTGGATTTTTTAAAGAATATTTTTTCAAGCATTGATAGAGACGTGGATTTTTTAAAGAATATTTTTTCAAGCATTGATAGAGACGTGGATTTTTTAAAGAATATTTTTTCAAGCATTGATAGAGACGTGGATTTTTTAAAGAATATTTTTTTTTCAACCGTTGATAGAGACGTGGATTTTTTAAAGAATATTTTTTCAAGCATTGATAGAGACGTGGATTTTTTAAAGAATATTTTTTCAAGCATTGATAGAGACGTGAATGTTTTAAAATTATTTTTTCAAGCATTGATAGAGAAGTGGATTTTTTAAATATATGTTTTCTAGCATTGATAGAGACATGGATTTTTTAAAGAATATTTTTTCAAGCATTGATAGAGACGTGGATTTTTTAAAGAATATTTTTTCAAGCATTGATAGAGACGTGAATGTTTTAAAATTATTTTTTCAAGCATTGATAGAGAAGTGGATTTTTTAAATATATGTTTTCTAGCATTGATAGAGACATGGATTTTCTAAAAATATTTTTTCAAACGTTGGTAGAGACGTGGATTTTTTAAAAATATTTTTTCAAGCATTGATAGAGACATGGATTTTCTAAAAATATTTTTTCAAACGTTGGTAGAGACGTGGATTTTTTAAAAATATTTTTTTCAAGCATTGATAGAGACATGTATCTTTTAAAAATATGTTTTCAAACGTTGATAGAAACGTGGATTTTTTAAGAATATTTTTCAAGCATTGATGGAGACGTGGATTTTTTAAAAATACTTTTTTTTCAAGCATTGATGGAGACGTGAATTTTTTAAAAATATTTTTTTCAAGCATTGATGGTGACGTTTATTTTTTAAAAATATTTTTTTCAAGCATTGATGGTGACGTTTATTTTTTAAAAATATTATTTGCGTCAAAAATTAGTTGTTTTTCTTAAATTCTTAAGCCAGCCTTTCACCTCCTACCACCCCCATTCATCTGCCGTAGAAATAGTTCGAGCTGGGTATACTTCACATGCATATTTTGTTAGTCATTTACAGAACAATGTATACGTGTGTGTGCAAATAAATAATTTATTTAATGGAGATCCTCCTCGACGCTGGAGTCAGATACATTTCCAGTTGTTTTTCCCTTGCTAAGGACAAAGAAACGCTTGCACACACCATTTTCGGCTGGATAGTGAGCGAGTATGTCTAACTATTATGGCAACAAGGAAACAGTAGAGCTGTAACTGAGGCAGACTAAAATGTTCTGGATTTTTGCCGTAGATTGCTTTATTTAAGCATTGTTCAGGTTGGTCCCCGCATGGGCTGACTGACTGAATGGCTGGCCCAGTGGCTCGAAGAGCTGGTTGCTCGTTGGTCATTCATCTGTGGCACAATGTTCATTTTGCATGAATTTTTTATATTACAAATACATGCAACAATTCCATTTACTTTTTGTTGTTTTTGTGTATTTACACAAACCGTAAGCATTTCAAATGGTACACTGAGGACTCGGTTTATTTAGGAGATTGGTCATTGACAAAAAAGTGTTTTCAAGGACTACTAGAGATTTAGAGAGAGAGAGAGAGAGACTGATAGAGATTTTCATTTTTTTTAATATTTTTTCAAGGATTACTGGAGTCTTTTTGAATATTTTTTAGAGGCTGATAGAGGTTTGAATTTTTTGAAAATATTTTTTAAGGACTATCAATAAAACTGGAGTTTTAAAAATATTTTTCCCAGGCCAGACTATAAAGTGGATTTTTTTTAAAAATATTTTTCCAAGAACGAACACCCAACGTGGATTTTTTAAAAATATTTTTCCAAGGGCTATCATTGAACGTGGATTTTTTAAAAATATTTTTCCAAGGCCAAACTATAAACGTGGATTTTTTAAAAATATTTTTCTAAGGCCACACTATAAACGTGGATTTTTTAAAAATATTGTTCTAAGGCCACACTATAAACGTGGATTTTTTAAAAATATTTTTTCAAGGGCCATCATTGAACGTGGATTTTTAAAAATATTTTTCCAAGGCCAAATTATAAACGTGGATATTTAAAAACATTTTTGCAAGGCCAAATTATAAACGTGGATTTTTTAAAAAATATTTTTCCAAGGCCAAATTATAAACGTGGATTTTTTAAAAAATATTTTTCCAAGGCCAAATTATAAACGTGGATTTTTTAAAAAATATTTTTCCAAGGGCTGTCTTTGAACCTGTTTTTTTTAAATATTTTTTCAAGGCCAATTTATAAACGTGGATTTTTTTAAAAATATTTTTCCAAGGGCTGTCTTTGAACCTGTTTTTTTTTTAAATATTTTTTCAAGGCCAATTTATAAACGTGGATTTTTTTAAAAATATTTTTCCAAGAACCAACCATAAACGTAGATTTTTTAAAAATATTTTTCCAAGAACCAACCATAAACGTGGATTTTTTAAAAATATTTTTCCAAGAACCAACCATAAACGTGGATTTTTTAAAAACATTTTTTCAAGAACCAACCATAAACGTTAATTTTTTAAAAATACTTTTCCAACCATATACGTGGATTTTTTAGAAATATGTTTCCAAGACCCAACTGTAAACGTGGATTTTTCCAAGGACTATCATTGAACTTGTTTTTTTTTTTAATATTTTTCCAAGGGCTATTATAGGACTTGGATTTTTTTAAATTTTTTTCCAAGGGCTATCATTAAACTTGGATTTTTTAAAAATAATTTTCCAAGGCCTATCATTGAACGTGTTTTTTTTTTATATTTTTCCAAGAGCTATCAGTGACCGTGGATTTTTTAATATATTTTTCCCAGGACAAACTATAAATGTGTTATTTTTTTAACATGTTTTTGTAAAAATAGAATCAGGTGTATTATATGAGTATGAGTTCCTCTAACTATGTTAGTAGAGGGTGAGATGCAAAAACTGCAAGCAAATTCAGACAGATATCATTTCTAAGCCACTTGTCCGAAAGCTGTTAAAATTATTCCAATGACAGCTCATTATTTTGTTAACAAGCGTACAATAGGATTTTCCAGAGAAAAAGTTATCTGTGATGGAATTCAAGCCGACCTTGGACATTCCAACAGGACTCAGCACCATCGCACTCAGCTCGCGCCACCCAAGAATGTCGTTACAAAATGAGGTTCCTCGCTTCATTTCCAGCGCACAATGGCCACTAAATTTCTCCGGATACCAATCTGTTGGACTATTGTGTCTGGAGTATTTTCGAAAGCAAGGTTGGCACTAAAAAATACCGAAGTCCTGATCACCTCAAGCAAGCGCTTCGCCGGGAATGGGCCAAAGCCAGAGCAACATTCGGGCAGCGTGTGACGGTTTCATTGGCCGACCGTTTGAAGGCCATAATTCGAGCAAAAGTTCACCAATTCGAACCAATCTAAACTTATTCTTACATGTCGATCACCTCAAGCAAGCGCTTCGCCGTGAATGGGTCAAAATTCCGCAGAGAAACATTCGGACGGCGTGTGACGGTTTCATTGGCCGTTTGAAGGCCATACTTCGTGTCAAAGCTGACCAATTCGAACAAATCTGAACTTATTCTAAAATTTGATGCTGTCTCCGACTTTTTTGCTTTCATTCAATAAAATTAAAAAAAAAATGTAAAAATTATGGCGTTTGTCTTTGTTGCAGTTTTTTTAGCTCACCCTGTATGTGTGTGTGTGTATTTGCAAGTGAAATTTGAAAAAGGATTTGTTCTGCTCCTTCACAGCTACTACTGAACAAATGTTAGGAAGCTGGGGAACAAATGACCAATGTGTTTCCTTTCTTTTTTCCATCCACATTTTTTTCTTTCTTACTCTTCTCTATATTGCCGAACATGTTGCTCGTGTAAATTTATGTTAGCCAAAGGTAACATGTTAAACAAATGATGCTGAACAAAGAGCAACAAAAACAAGGACATCAAAAAAAAACCCGGAAAAGAACATTTTTGGTTAATAATTGAACAGCTCAACGGTGACCAGTCGAAGAGAAAACAATACAGAGGAAAATGTAATAAAATTGATTCAATTGTTTAGAAGGGTTTTTGTGAGCTTCTCTTTTGAGTTTTTTTTTTTTTTTTTTTTTGGGAGAGAATTTGAATGTGGCAATAGTTTTCAGAAGGTTATTGCAAAAGGAAAATGTTAACATGAAAATAATGGTTTTAATTATCAGGAATATATTGAAAGAATTCAATAATATCTCTGTGTGAAATGGTCGTGATAATGGCTTACGTGACCCAAAAATTTAATGGACGTTTAGTTTGGAATGTACTCCCAAGGGGGGTGTTTTTGGACAAGGGAATTTATGGTTGGGTTATTCTGGCAAATTTCCTATTAATTTTTCATAGCCACCAACAAGAATTGCAAAAAGGCTATTAATTTCTTAATCTCTGAAATACAAATAATTTTTGATTAAAAATTGGAAATTAGAAGCCTTTGGAAACCCAGAAAAATTTGAAATTTTTCGTTGATACCTGGAAGAGCCAAAAATGGCGCCCAAATTCAACTCCACACATTTGGGCGCCACCCTTGAAATAATCAATCATTTCGGCAATTTAAAATTCCACGAAATTGAAATAAATTCCCATTTAAATAATTTTCAATTTTTTGAAAAATCATTTTAAAAAAAATCCACGTCTCCTTGAAGGCTTGAAAAAATATTTTTTAAAAAATCCACGTCTCTTTGAAGGCTTGAAAAAAAATATTTTTTAAAAAATCCACGCCTCTTTGAAGGCTTGAAAAAATATTTTTTAAAAAATTCACGTCTCTTTGAAGGCTTGAAAAAATATTTTTTTAAAAAAATCCACGACTCTTTGAAGGCTTGAAAAAAATATTTTTTAAAAAAAATCCACGTCTCTTTGAAGGCTTGAAAAAAATATTTTTAAAAAAATCCACGTCTCTTTGAAGGCTTGAAAAAAATATTTTTTAAAAAAATCCACGTCTCTTTGAAGGCTTGAAAAAAATATTTTTTAAAAAAATCCACGTCTCTTTGAAGGCTTGAAAAAAATATTTTTTAAAAAAATCCACGTCTCTTTGAAGGCAATATTTTTTAAACAACAACAATATTTTTTAAAAAACTCCACGTCTCCTTGAAGGCTTGAAAAATCATTTTAAAAAAATCCACGTCTCTTCCAAGGCTTGAAAAAAATATTTTTTAAAAAATCTGTAGTGGCCAAAACTGGCGCCCAAACTCAACTCCACACATTTGGGCGCCACTCTTGAAATAATCAATCATTTCGGCAATTTCAAATTCCACGAAATTGAAATAAATTCCCATTTAAATAATTTTCATTTTTTTAGTGTGTCACTGAATATGGTCAACGCACACGCATTTTGATGAACATTTAAAATGTAAACAAATGTCAAAGTGTCAAATTTAATTTGGCATGTTTATGGCCGAAACATGCAAAGTGACAGCAAATGTTGTCACTTTAACAATCAAACAAGGAATTTCATATTTTTTTTTTACTTTTTTGATTTTGTCATCACAGACGTATGGTATGTAATGGCTACAACAACAACAAAAAACTATTTGTTAAACCGCCACTACCATTTGGTGAGAGTGTGTGTGGCCACTTGGCTGGCGCATATTAAATGACTGAATAGACACATAGTCATGCAATAAATTAAAATTATTTTCATTTTTTTTCAATACACCATGCTAATAAATCTTTTTTGCTAGTGCGCCATACAACAAACGCCAGAAGAAATTTTAGGTTTGGAGCAAACAAAAAAAATTAGAAGGGGAATTTAGGCACACACACGCAGTCTATTGCCCCCACCACCTGGTGTTCGCAAAAGGAGTGTTTCATATTAATTAAACAGAAAACAATTTTTTGCTCGTAAATTACGCGCCAAACGAATATGGGGGGTAATAAATGTTTAAATACAAATTTTCGAAATTTTTATACTATTTTCCTAAAATTTATGAAGACAAGGAAATCTTGGGGTTGCCGGAGGCAAAAAAAAAATGCATGCAAGGGGCAAAAAAAAATCCACGTCTCTTTCAAGGCTTCAAAATATATTTTTACAAAATCCACGTCCTTTCACGGCTTAAAAAATAATTAAAAAAAAAAATCACGTCTTTTTCAATGCTTGAAAAAATATTTTTCAAAAATCCAACTCACTTTCAAGGCATGAAAAAATATTTAAAAAAAATCACGTCTCTATCAATGCTTAAAAAAATATTTTTCAAAAATCCAACTCTCTTTCAAGGCATGAAAAAATATTTTTAAAAAATTCACTTCACTATAAATTTTTCAAAAATTATTTTTAAAAAATCCACATCCCTATAGATTCTTCAAAAATTATTTTTAAAAATACCAAATCCCTATAAATTCTTCAAAAATTATTTTTTTAAAATTTACGTCTCTATTAATGCTTGAAAAAATATTTTTTTTAAATTTACGTCTCTACTAATGCTTGAAAAATATTTTTTTAAAATTTAGGTCTCTATAAATGCTTGAAAAAAAAATTTTTTTTAAATTTTTCGTCTCTATTAATGATTGAAAAAATATTTTTTTACAAATTTACGTCTCTATTAATGCTTGAAAAAAATTAAAAAATTACGTCTCTATTAATGCTTTAAAAAAAATTAAAAAATTACGTCTCTATTAATGCTTGAAAAAATATTTTTAAAAAAACCCCGTCTCTATCAATGCTTGAAAAAATATTTTTAAAAAATCCACGTCTCTATTAATGCTTGAAAAAATATTTTTAAAAAATCCACGTCTCTTTCAAGGCTTGAAAAAATATTTTTAAAAAATCCCTTTCAAGGCTTGAAAAAATATTTTCTATCGATGCTTAAAAAATATTTTTAAAAAATCCAGGTCTCTTTCAAAGCATGAAAAAATATTTTTTAAAAAATTCACTTCACTATAAATTCTTCAAAAATTATTTTTAAAGAATCCACATCTCTATAAATTCTTCAAAAATTATTTAAAAAAACACATCTCTTGAAAAAAGTGCTTGAAAAAATATTTTTTTACAAATTTACGTCTCTATTAATGCTTAAAAAAATATTTTTAAAAAATCCACGTCTCTTTCAAGGCTTGAAAAAAATATTTTTAAAAAATCCACGTCTCTTTCAAGGCTTGAAAAAAATATTTTTAAAAAATCCACGTCTCTTTCAAGGCTTGAAAAAAATATTTTTAAAAAATCCAAGTCTCTTTCAAGGCTTGAAAAAAATATTTTTAAAAAATCCACGTCTCTTTCAAGGCTTGAAAAAAATATTTTTAAAAAATCCACGTCTCTTTCAAGGCTTGAAGAAATATTCAAAAAATCTACATTTATTGTTTGTCCTTAAAATATATTTAAAAAAAAACTTCATTTATGGTTGGTCCTAAAAAAATATTTTTTAAATAACCAAGTTTATGGTTGGTCCTTGAAAAATTGTTTTGAAAAACCCACGTCCTTGCAAAAATTGTTTAAAAAAATCCAGTTTTATTTTTTAAAAAAAATTCACGTTTATTTTTGGTCCTTGAAGAAATAGTTTTTAATATTTAAGTAAAAAATATGTAAGTTCGGCCGGACCGATCTTTGAATACCCTCCACAATTTGGAACGAATTTGGCAATTTTCAAACAAAAATTAAGTCCGTTAAAAATTCTGTTAAAAGCTTAAAAATAGCCGTTATATTAGCGTCTATACGACGAAGTGGACCTGCATAGGCATGTTTTGTCATAAGCCACGACAATATTCAAATGCGAAACTTGAAAAAAAAAATCGGTGAATAATGTAGTTAAAATCATCAAAGTACCGAATATCGGGAGGTACCGTTATATGGGGGCTATACGAAGACGTGGACCATTTTCTATCTTAGGCTGTAGTATCCATTTCGAACCTCAAATACCAAATTCGAAACAATTCCGGTGAATAATGTCGCTAAAATGATCATAATATCGAATATCGGGAGGTACCGTTAGATGAGGGCTATACCAAAACGTGGACCTATATGAACCATTTTCAATACTAAAAGTCTTGCAGACATAAAACACATTTGAGTAAAATGTTATCAACCTATTTCATTTCGTTCGGAAGCTAGAGTGATTTCCACAGAGGGATAGACGGACAGATGGACTGACGGGCAGGCGGACGGACAGTGCTAAATCAACAAGAATACATATACTTTGTGGGGTCTAAAATTTATTTTTCGAGGTGTTGCAAATTGAATGACACACTTAATAGGGTATTAAGTTTATTAAGTTAAGTAATATTAAGTATACTATGGTGGAGGGATTATAATCCACGTTTATGGTTGGTGCTTGAAAAAATATTTTTTTTTTAAAACCTCGTATATAGTTGGTCTTCGAACAAATTTTTTTTTAAAAAATCTCGTATATAGTTGGCCCTTGAAAAAAAATGTTTAAAAATCCACGCTTATAGATAGTACTGGAAGAATATTTTTAATAACATAAACGGTAATGAATAGTCCTCGAAAACTATTTTTTAAAATATCTACGTTTATGGATAGTCTTCAAAAAAATATTTTTAAAAAATCCACGTTTGTTAATGGCTCTTGAAAAAATATTTTTAAAAAATCCACGTTTGTTAATGGCTCTTGAAAAAATATTTTTAAAAAATCCACGTTTGTTAATGGCTCTTGAAAAAATATTTTTAAAAAGTCCACAATTGTTAATGGTCCTTCAAAAAATATTTTTAAAAAAAGCCACGTTTGTTAATGGTCCTTGAAAAAATATTTTAAAAAAATCAACGTTTGTTAGTGGTTCTTAGAAAAATATCTTTAAAAAATCAACGTTTGTTAATGGTCCTTCAAAAAATGTTTTTAAAAAATCCACGTTTGTTTATGATCTCTGAAAAAATATTTTTAAAAAATCCACGTTTGTTTATGATCTCTGAAAAAATATTTTTTAAAAATCCACGTTTGTTTACGATCTCTGAAAAAATATTTTTAAAAAATCCACGTTTGTGATTGGTCCTTGAAAAAATATTTTCAAAAAATCCACTTTTATTGTTGGTGTTTAAAAAAATATTTTTAAAAAATTCACGTTTATGGTTGGTGCTTGAAAAAATATTTTTAAAAAATCCACGTTTGTGATTGGTCCTTGAAAAAATATTTTTAAAAAATCCACTTTTATTGTTGGTGTTTAAAAAAATATTTTTAAAAAATTCACGTTTATGGTTGGTGCTTGAAAAAATATTTTTAAAAAATCCACGTTTGTGATTGGTCCTTGAAAAAATATTTTTAAAAAATCCACTTTTATTGTTGGTGTTTAAAAAAATATTTTTAAAAAATTCACGTTTATGGTTGGTGCTTGAAAAAATATTTTTAAAAAATCCACGTTTATGGTTGGTGTTTGAAAAAATATTTTTAAAAAAATCCACATTTATGGTTGGTCATACAAAAAATATTTTTAAAAAATCCAAGTTTATTGTTGCTGCTTGAAAAAATAATTTTAAAAAATCTACGTTTATTGTTGGTGCTTGAAAAAATATTTTTAAAAAATCCACGTTTGTTAATAGCCATTAGAAAAAAATTTTTAAAAAATCCACGTCTGTTAATGGCCATTAGAAAAATATTTTTAAAAAATCCACGTTTGTGGTTGGTCATTCAAAAAATATTTTTAAAAAATCCACGTTTGTTAATGGTCCGTCAAATAATATATTTATAAAAAATCCACTTTGTTAATGGTCCTTAAAATAATATATTTATAAAAAATCCTTGTTAGTTAATGTTCCTTGAAAAAATATTTATAAAAAAATCCACATTTAAAGATAATCCTTGAAAATATATTTTTATAAAAAAATAATTCTCCTTTATTTTAATTTTGTAATCTTTTAGAGTTTCTATGACCCATTCTAATATGCCAATCTCCATATTTGCCTAGCACTACCCCGGCGTCATACCCCCCCTCCCCTCATCTACCCATTCATGTGGGTCAAAATTACAAAATGCCATTATATATTAATTTATATGCCTTTCCATTTGGGGGAAATTCTTGTTGAGAATAATTCTCTCAAATATGCAAGAATATTTCTCATACATACAAACATATATCATATTTATAGTTTATTTTATGACAAAATGTTATTTATTATTATTTGTTGGCTTGTTAGTTAGTTTGTCTATTGGTGTGTGCCGGCGGTGAGGGTGTTCGTGTGAGTGTCTACTTCCAATGATTAGTATTGTTGTTGTTGTTGTTAAAAATTCAACAATTTGTTGACACTAACTTGGAATATTAATCAACTAACTAAGGTTGCTATGGGCCTACAGCCACAGAGCTTCCCTTAAAAGGCGGGGTATAAATTTGTCGGGTGAAAAAAATGGACTGGAAATCAAAGTCCTCATACGAAGATAGTGGTTTTAGTCATTTGTCGTTGAAAAAATATCAAAGTCCTCAAACGAGAAGGGTGATTTTTATAATTTGTCGTTGAAAAAATATTTTTATTTTTTTTTGCATTTCATATTTTTGTTTTTATTTTTTAAATTTTTTTATAATTTGATCACTGGCGATCAATATTTCTTATCCTTTACATCTTAAAAAATCCAAAAAAATATTTACCCCATAAAACCTACAACCCATTGACTAATTCTCTGACTCAGCGCCTCCTTCATAAAATCTCAAACCTATGGCCATAAGATACCTGGTCATAAATCCATTTGTTTCCATGGCCAACAACAATGTAACGTCTGTCCCATTGGCCTTGTTTGGTGCCGATGTTGTTACCTGTTACAGACTTCTATTCAAATGTTATTGGTCTATGGTATGGTATCCTCCTTGAACCCAACACCCTATCTCTCTCATTCGCTCTCTTTCCCTCCACTCCCTCTCTTTCCCACCTTCACTAGACAATTACCCACTCAATGTATGATGATGGCAAGTGGCTGGTTGTTTTGTCCACATATTTATGGCTTATAGCCATCAGTTTGGACATTTTTATAATTTTTAGTTAAGACAATGTACCCACACCAAACCTCACCGCACCCCACCACACTGAGACGATGTCACGTCACAAATGATTCCAGACTACTTACTGTCGGTGCAGTGCAGTAGTCTTATAATGTGTAAATTTGTTTGTTAATGTTTTTTGTTGGCAGTGTGACATTGTCTGTCCGTCTGTCCCTCTGTCTGTCTTTGTGGTGCTGTGTGGTTCACTTAGGTGGTTTTCCTTCCTTTTGAAATGGATAGGCAGGCGTCCACTCAAGTCGTACTCTTTTCTTAATGTCTCATAAATGTGTCAGAATTTATGATTTGAGAAGAATTGAAGAACCTGAATAATTAACAGTGGGTCTGACGAGAGAATTTTCAAGGTGGATAAATGTCGGGGAAATTTATGAGTCATAACTCAAAAATAACGGTCACTTGAAGAAGTCACTGGGATAATGCTGGCTTTCCGTGATAATAGTTTCGCAGGGAAAGATAAATATTTTTAATGAATATTTTTTTTCCAACGCCTTCAGAGCATAGGCACGGATTTTTTAAAGAATTTTTTTCCACCACCTTCAGAGTCATAGGCGTGGATTTTTTAAAGATTTTTTTCCAACGCCTTCAGAGCCATAGGCGTAGATTTTTTAAAGAATTTTTTTCCACCACCTTCAGAGCCATATGCGAGGATTTTTTAATGATTTTTTCCCACGACCTTCAGAGCCATAGGCGTGGATTTTTTAAAGAATTTTTTAACAACGCCTTCAGAGCCATAGGCGTGGATTTTTTAAAGAATTTTTTAACAACGCCTTCAGAGCCATAGGCGTGGATTTTTTAAAGAATTTTTTAACAACGCCTTCAGAGCCATAGGCGTGGATTTTTTAAAGAATTTTTTAACAACGCCTTCAGAGCCATAGGCGTGGATTTTTAAAGAATTTTTTAACAACGCCTTCAGAGCCATAGGCGTGGATTTTTTAAAGAATTTTTTAACAACGCCTTCAGAGCCATAGGCGTGGATTTTTTTAAAGAATTTTTTAACAACGCCTTCAGAGCCATAGGCGTGGATTTTTTAAAGAATTTTTTAACAACGCCTTCAGAGCCATAGGCGTGGATTTTTTAAAGAATTTTTTAACAACGCCTTCAGAGCCATAGGCGTGGATTTTTTAAAGAATTTTTTAACAACGCCTTCAGAGCCATAGGCGTGGATTTTTTAAAGAATTTTTTTCCACGACCTTCAGAGCCATAGGCGTGGATTTTTTAAAGAATTTTTTAACAACGCCTTCAGAGCCATAGGCGTGGATTTTTTAAAGAATTTTTTAACAACGCCTTCAGAGCCATAGGCGTGGATTTTTTTAAAGAATTTTTTAACAACGCCTTCAGAGCCATAGGCGTGGATTTTTTAAAGAATTTTTTTCCACGACCTTCAGAGCCATAGGCGTGGATTTTTTAAAGAATTTTTTAACAACGCCTTCAGAGCCATAGGCGTGGATTTTTTAAAGAATTTTTTTCCACGACCTTCAGAGCCATAGGCGTGGATTTTTTAAAGAATTTTTTTCCACGACCTTCAGAGCCATAGGCGTGGATTTTTTAAAGAATTTTTTTCCACGACCTTCAGAGCCATAGGCGTGGATTTTTTAAAGAATTTTTTTCCACGACCTTCAGAGCCATAGGCGTGGATTTTTTAAAGAATTTTTTTCCACGACCTTCAGAGCCATAGGCGTGGATTTTTTAAAGAATTTTTTCCACGACCTTCAGAGCCATAGGCGTGGATTTTTTAAAGAATTTTTTTCCACGACCTTCAGAGCCATAGGCGTGGATTTTTTAAAGAATTTTTTTCCACGACCTTCAGAGCCATAGGCGTGGATTTTTTAAAGAATTTTTTTCCACGACCTTCAGAGCCATAGGCGTGGATTTTTTAAAGAATTTTTTTCCACGACCTTCAGAGCCATAGGCGTGGATTTTTTAAAGAATTTTTTTCCACGACCTTCAGAGCCATAGGCGTGGATTTTTTAAAGAATTTTTTTCCACGACCTTCAGAGCCATAGGCGTGGATTTTTTAAAGAATTTTTTTCCACGACCTTCAGAGCCATAGGCGTGGATTTTTTAAAGAATTTTTTTCCACGACCTTCAGAGCCATAGGCGTGGATTTTTTAAAGAATTTTTTTCCACGACCTTCAGAGCCATAGGCGTGGATTTTTTAAAGAATTTTTTTCCACGACCTTCAGAGCCATAGGCGTGGATTTTTTAAAGAATTTTTTTCCACGACCTTCAGAGCCATAGGCGTGGATTTTTTAAAGAATTTTTTTCCACGACCTTCAGAGCCATAGGCGTGGATTTTTTAAAGAATTTTTTTCCACGACCTTCAGAGCCATAGGCGTGGATTTTTTAAAGAATTTTTTTCCACGACCTTCAGAGCCATAGGCGTGGATTTTTTAAAGAATTTTTTTCCACGACCTTCAGAGCCATAGGCGTGGATTTTTTAAAGAATTTTTTTCCACGACCTTCAGAGCCATAGGCGTGGATTTTTTAAAGAATTTTTTTCCACGACCTTCAGAGCCATAGGCGTGGATTTTTTAAAGAATTTTTTCCACGACCTTCAGAGCCATAGGCGTGGATTTTTTAAAGAATTTTTTTCCACGACCTTCAGAGCCATAGGCGTGGATTTTTTAAAGAATTTTTTTCCACGACCTTCAGAGCCATAGGCGTGGATTTTTTAAAGAATTTTTTTCCACGACCTTCAGAGCCATAGGCGTGGATTTTTTAAAGAATTTTTTTCCACGACCTTCAGAGCCATAGGCGTGGATTTTTTAAAGAATTTTTTTTCCACGACCTTCAGAGCCATAGGCGTGGATTTTTTAAAGAATTTTTTTCCACGACCTTCAGAGCCATAGGCGTGGATTTTTTAAAGAATTTTTTTCCACGACCTTCAGAGCCATAGGCGTGGATTTTTTAAAGAATTTTTTTCCACGACCTTCAGAGCCATAGGCGTGGATTTTTAAAGAATTTTTTTCCACGACCTTCAGAGCCATAGGCGTGGATTTTTTAAAGAATTTTTTTCCACGACCTTCAGAGCCATAGGCGTGGATTTTTTAAAGAATTTTTTTCCACGACCTTCAGAGCCATAGGCGTGGATTTTTTAAAGAATTTTTTTCCACGACCTTCAGAGCCATAGGCGTGGATTTTTTAAAGAATTTTTTTCCACGACCTTCAGAGCCATAGGCGTGGATTTTTTAAAGAATTTTTTTCCACGACCTTCAGAGCCATAGGCGTGGATTTTTTAAAGAATTTTTTCCACGACCTTCAGAGCCATAGGCGTGGATTTTTTAAAGAATTTTTTTCCACGACCTTCAGAGCCATAGGCGTGGATTTTTTAAAGAATTTTTTTCCACGACCTTCAGAGCCATAGGCGTGGATTTTTTAAAGAATTTTTTTCCACGACCTTCAGAGCCATAGGCGTGGATTTTTTAAAGAATTTTTTTCCACGACCTTCAGAGCCATAGGCGTGGATTTTTTAAAGAATTTTTTTCCACGACCTTCAGAGCCATAGGCGTGGATTTTTTAAAGAATTTTTTTCCACGACCTTCAGAGCCATAGGCGTGGATTTTTTAAAGAATTTTTTTCCACGACCTTCAGAGCCATAGGCGTGGATTTTTTAAAGAATTTTTTTCCACGACCTTCAGAGCCATAGGCGTGGATTTTTTAAAGAATTTTTTTCCACGACCTTCAGAGCCATAGGCGTGGATTTTTTAAAGAATTTTTTTCCACGACCTTCAGAGCCATAGGCGTGGATTTTTTAAAGAATTTTTTCCACGACCTTCAGAGCCATAGGCGTGGATTTTTTAAAGAATTTTTTTCCACGACCTTCAGAGCCATAGGCGTGGATTTTTTAAAGAATTTTTTTCCACGACCTTCAGAGCCATAGGCGTGGATTTTTAAAGAATTTTTTTCCACGACCTTCAGAGCCATAGGCGTGGATTTTTTAAAGAATTTTTTTCCACGACCTTCAGAGCCATAGGCGTGGATTTTTTAAAGAATTTTTTTCCACGACCTTCAGAGCCATAGGCGTGGATTTTTTAAAGAATTTTTTTCCACGACCTTCAGAGCCATAGGCGTGGATTTTTTAAAGAATTTTTTTCCACGACCTTCAGAGCCATAGGCGTGGATTTTTAAAGAATTTTTTTCCACGACCTTCAGAGCCATAGGCGTGGATTTTTTAAAGAATTTTTTTCCACGACCTTCAGAGCCATAGGCGTGGATTTTTTAAAGAATTTTTTTCCACGACCTTCAGAGCCATAGGCGTGGATTTTTTAAAGAATTTTTTTCCACGACCTTCAGAGCCATAGGCGTGGATTTTTAAAGAATTTTTTTCCACGACCTTCAGAGCCATAGGCGTGGATTTTTTAAAGAATTTTTTTCCACGACCTTCAGAGCCATAGGCGTGGATTTTTTAAAGAATTTTTTTCCACGACCTTCAGAGCCATAGGCGTGGATTTTTTAAAGAATTTTTTTCCACGACCTTCAGAGCCATAGGCGTGGATTTTTTAAAGAATTTTTTTCCACGACCTTCAGAGCCATAGGCGTGGATTTTTTAAAGAATTTTTTTCCACGACCTTCAGAGCCATAGGCGTGGATTTTTTAAAGAATTTTTTTCCACGACCTTCAGAGCCATAGGCGTGGATTTTTTAAAGAATTTTTTTCCACGACCTTCAGAGCCATAGGCGTGGATTTTTTAAAGAATTTTTTTCCACGACCTTCAGAGCCATAGGCGTGGATTTTTTAAAGAATTTTTTTCCACGACCTTCAGAGCCATAGGCGTGGATTTTTTAAAGAATTTTTTTCCACGACCTTCAGAGCCATAGGCGTGGATTTTTTAAAGAATTTTTTTTCCACGACCTTCAGAGCCATAGGCGTGGATTTTTTAAAGAATTTTTTTCCACGACCTTCAGAGCCATAGGCGTGGATTTTTTAAAGAATTTTTTTCCACGACCTTCAGAGCCATAGGCGTGGATTTTTTAAAGAATTTTTTTCCACGACCTTCAGAGCCATAGGCGTGGATTTTTTAAAGAATTTTTTTCCACGACCTTCAGAGCCATAGGCGTGGATTTTTTAAAGAATTTTTTTCCACGACCTTCAGAGCCATAGGCGTGGATTTTTTAAAGAATTTTTTTCCACGACCTTCAGAGCCATAGGCGTGGATTTTTTAAAGAATTTTTTTCCACGACCTTCAGAGCCATAGGCGTGGATTTTTTAAAGAATTTTTTTCCACGACCTTCAGAGCCATAGGCGTGGATTTTTTAAAGAATTTTTTTCCACGACCTTCAGAGCCATAGGCGTGGATTTTTTAAAGAATTTTTTTCCACGACCTTCAGAGCCATAGGCGTGGATTTTTTAAAGAATTTTTTTCCACGACCTTCAGAGCCATAGGCGTGGATTTTTTAAAGAATTTTTTTCCACGACCTTCAGAGCCATAGGCGTGGATTTTTTAAAGAATTTTTTTCCACGACCTTCAGAGCCATAGGCGTGGATTTTTTAAAGAATTTTTTTCCACGACCTTCAGAGCCATAGGCGTGGATTTTTTAAAGAATTTTTTTCCACGACCTTCAGAGCCATAGGCGTGGATTTTTTAAAGAATTTTTTTCCACGACCTTCAGAGCCATAGGCGTGGATTTTTTAAAGAATTTTTTTCCACGACCTTCAGAGCCATAGGCGTGGATTTTTTAAAGAATTTTTTTCCACGACCTTCAGAGCCATAGGCGTGGATTTTTTAAAGAATTTTTTTCCACGACCTTCAGAGCCATAGGCGTGGATTTTTTAAAGAATTTTTTTCCACGACCTTCAGAGCCATAGGCGTGGATTTTTTAAAGAATTTTTTTCCACGACCTTCAGAGCCATAGGCGTGGATTTTTTAAAGAATTTTTTTCCACGACCTTCAGAGCCATAGGCGTGGATTTTTTAAAGAATTTTTTTCCACGACCTTCAGAGCCATAGGCGTGGATTTTTTAAAGAATTTTTTTCCACGACCTTCAGAGCCATAGGCGTGGATTTTTTAAAGAATTTTTTTCCACGACCTTCAGAGCCATAGGCGTGGATTTTTTAAAGAATTTTTTTCCACGACCTTCAGAGCCATAGGCGTGGATTTTTTAAAGAATTTTTTTCCACGACCTTCAGAGCCATAGGCGTGGATTTTTTAAAGAATTTTTTTCCACGACCTTCAGAGCCATAGGCGTGGATTTTTTAAAGAATTTTTTTCCACGACCTTCAGAGCCATAGGCGTGGATTTTTTAAAGAATTTTTTTCCACGACCTTCAGAGCCATAGGCGTGGATTTTTTAAAGATTTTTTTCCACGACCTTCAGAGCCATAGGCGTGGATTTTTTAAAGAATTTTTTTCCACGACCTTCAGAGCCATAGGCGTGGATTTTTTAAAGAATTTTTTTCCACGACCTTCAGAGCCATAGGCGTGGATTTTTTAAAGAATTTTTTTCCACGACCTTCAGAGCCATAGGCGTGGATTTTTTAAAGAATTTTTTTCCACGACCTTCAGAGCCATAGGCGTGGATTTTTTAAAGAATTTTTTTCCACGACCTTCAGAGCCATAGGCGTGGATTTTTTAAAGAATTTTTTTCCACGACCTTCAGAGCCATAGGCGTGGATTTTTTAAAGAATTTTTTTCCACGACCTTCAGAGCCATAGGCGTGGATTTTTTAAAGAATTTTTTTCCACGACCTTCAGAGCCATAGGCGTGGATTTTTTAAAGAATTTTTTTCCACGACCTTCAGAGCCATAGGCGTGGATTTTTTAAAGAATTTTTTTCCACGACCTTCAGAGCCATAGGCGTGGATTTTTTAAAGAATTTTTTTCCACGACCTTCAGAGCCATAGGCGTAGATTTTTTAAAGAATTTTTTTTCCACGACCTTCAGAGCCATAGGCGTGTATTTTTTAAAGAATTTTTTTCCACGACCTTCAGAGCCATAGGCGTGGATTTTTTAAAGAATTTTTTTCCACGACCTTCAGAGCCATAGGCGTGGATTTTTTAAAGAATTTTTTTCCACGACCTTCAGAGCCATAGGCGTGGATTTTTTAAAGAATTTTTTTCCACGACCTTCAGAGCCATAGGCGTGGATTTTTTAAAGAATTTTTTTCCACGACCTTCAGAGCCATAGGCGTGGATTTTTTAAAGAATTTTTTTCCACGACCTTCAGAGCCATAGGCGTGGATTTTTTAAAGAATTTTTTTCCACGACCTTCAGAGCCATAGGCGTGGATTTTTTAAAGAATTTTTTTCCACGACCTTCAGAGCCATAGGCGTGGATTTTTTAAAGAATTTTTTTCCACGACCTTCAGAGCCATAGGCGTGGATTTTTTAAAGAATTTTTTTCCACGACCTTCAGAGCCATAGGCGTGGATTTTTTAAAGAATTTTTTTCCACGACCTTCAGAGCCATAGGCGTGGATTTTTTAAAGAATTTTTTTCCACGACCTTCAGAGCCATAGGCGTGGATTTTTTAAAGAATTTTTTTCCACGACCTTCAGAGCCATAGGCGTGGATTTTTTAAAGAATTTTTTTCCACGACCTTCAGAGCCATAGGCGTGGATTTTTTAAAGAATTTTTTTCCACGACCTTCAGAGCCATAGGCGTGGATTTTTTAAAGAATTTTTTTCCACGACCTTCAGAGCCATAGGCGTGGATTTTTTAAAGAATTTTTTTCCACGACCTTCAGAGCCATAGGCGTGGATTTTTTAAAGAATTTTTTTCCACGACCTTCAGAGCCATAGGCGTGGATTTTTTAAAGAATTTTTTTCCACGACCTTCAGAGCCATAGGCGTGGATTTTTTAAAGAATTTTTTTCCACGACCTTCAGAGCCATAGGCGTGGATTTTTTAAAGAATTTTTTTCCACGACCTTCAGAGCCATAGGCGTGGATTTTTTAAAGAATTTTTTTCCACGACCTTCAGAGCCATAGGCGTGGATTTTTTAAAGAATTTTTTTCCACGACCTTCAGAGCCATAGGCGTGGATTTTTTAAAGAATTTTTTTCCACGACCTTCAGAGCCATAGGCGTGGATTTTTAAAGAATTTTTTTCCACGACCTTCAGAGCCATAGGCGTGGATTTTTTAAAGAATTTTTTTCCACGACCTTCAGAGCCATAGGCGTGGATTTTTTAAAGAATTTTTTTCCACGACCTTCAGAGCCATAGGCGTGGATTTTTTAAAGAATTTTTTTCCACGACCTTCAGAGCCATAGGCGTGGATTTTTTAAAGAATTTTTTTCCACGACCTTCAGAGCCATAGGCGTGGATTTTTTAAAGAATTTTTTTCCACGACCTTCAGAGCCATAGGCGTGGATTTTTTAAAGAATTTTTTTCCACGACCTTCAGAGCCATAGGCGTGGATTTTTTAAAGAATTTTTTTCCACGACCTTCAGAGCCATAGGCGTGGATTTTTTAAAGAATTTTTTTCCACGACCTTCAGAGCCATAGGCGTGGATTTTTTAAAGAATTTTTTTCCACGACCTTCAGAGCCATAGGCGTGGATTTTTTAAAGAATTTTTTTCCACGACCTTCAGAGCCATAGGCGTGGATTTTTTAAAGAATTTTTTTCCACGACCTTCAGAGCCATAGGCGTGGATTTTTTAAAGAATTTTTTTCCACGACCTTCAGAGCCATAGGCGTGGATTTTTTAAAGAATTTTTTTCCACGACCTTCAGAGCCATAGGCGTGGATTTTTTAAAGAATTTTTTTCCACGACCTTCAGAGCCATAGGCGTGGATTTTTTAAAGAATTTTTTTCCACGACCTTCAGAGCCATAGGCGTGGATTTTTTAAAGAATTTTTTCCACGACCTTCAGAGCCATAGGCGTGGATTTTTTAAAGAATTTTTTTCCACGACCTTCAGAGCCATAGGCGTGGATTTTTTAAAGAATTTTTTTCCACGACCTTCAGAGCCATAGGCGTGGATTTTTAAAGAATTTTTTTCCACGACCTTCAGAGCCATAGGCGTGGATTTTTTAAAGAATTTTTTTCCACGACCTTCAGAGCCATAGGCGTGGATTTTTTAAAGAATTTTTTTCCACGACCTTCAGAGCCATAGGCGTGGATTTTTTAAAGAATTTTTTTCCACGACCTTCAGAGCCATAGGCGTGGATTTTTTAAAGAATTTTTTTCCACGACCTTCAGAGCCATAGGCGTGGATTTTTTAAAGAATTTTTTTCCACGACCTTCAGAGCCATAGGCGTGGATTTTTTAAAGAATTTTTTTCCACGACCTTCAGAGCCATAGGCGTGGATTTTTTAAAGAATTTTTTTCCACGACCTTCAGAGCCATAGGCGTGGATTTTTTAAAGAATTTTTTTCCACGACCTTCAGAGCCATAGGCGTGGATTTTTTAAAGAATTTTTTTCCACGACCTTCAGAGCCATAGGCGTGGATTTTTTAAAGAATTTTTTTCCACGACCTTCAGAGCCATAGGCGTGGATTTTTTAAAGAATTTTTTTCCACGACCTTCAGAGCCATAGGCGTGGATTTTTTAAAGAATTTTTTTCCACGACCTTCAGAGCCATAGGCGTGGATTTTTTAAAGAATTTTTTTCCACGACCTTCAGAGCCATAGGCGTGGATTTTTTAAAGAATTTTTTTCCACGACCTTCAGAGCCATAGGCGTGGATTTTTAAAGAATTTTTTTCCACGACCTTCAGAGCCATAGGCGTGGATTTTTTAAAGAATTTTTTTCCACGACCTTCAGAGCCATAGGCGTGGATTTTTAAAGAATTTTTTTCCACGACCTTCAGAGCCATAGGCGTGGATTTTTTAAAGAATTTTTTTCCACGACCTTCAGAGCCATAGGCGTGGATTTTTTAAAGAATTTTTTTCCACGACCTTCAGAGCCATAGGCGTGGATTTTTTAAAGAATTTTTTTCCACGACCTTCAGAGCCATAGGCGTGGATTTTTTAAAGAATTTTTTTCCACGACCTTCAGAGCCATAGGCGTGGATTTTTTAAAGAATTTTTTTCCACGACCTTCAGAGCCATAGGCGTGGATTTTTTAAAGAATTTTTTTCCACGACCTTCAGAGCCATAGGCGTGGATTTTTTAAAGAATTTTTTTCCACGACCTTCAGAGCCATAGGCGTGGATTTTTTAAAGAATTTTTTTCCACGACCTTCAGAGCCATAGGCGTGGATTTTTTAAAGAATTTTTTTCCACGACCTTCAGAGCCATAGGCGTGGATTTTTTAAAGAATTTTTTTCCACGACCTTCAGAGCCATAGGCGTGGATTTTTTAAAGAATTTTTTTCCACGACCTTCAGAGCCATAGGCGTGGATTTTTTAAAGAATTTTTTTCCACGACCTTCAGAGCCATAGGCGTGGATTTTTTAAAGAATTTTTTTCCACGACCTTCAGAGCCATAGGCGTGGATTTTTTAAAGAATTTTTTTCCACGACCTTCAGAGCCATAGGCGTGGATTTTTTAAAGAATTTTTTTCCACGACCTTCAGAGCCATAGGCGTGGATTTTTTAAAGAATTTTTTTCCACGACCTTCAGAGCCATAGGCGTGGATTTTTTAAAGAATTTTTTTCCACGACCTTCAGAGCCATAGGCGTGGATTTTTTAAAGAATTTTTTTCCACGACCTTCAGAGCCATAGGCGTGGATTTTTAAAGAATTTTTTTCCACGACCTTCAGAGCCATAGGCGTGGATTTTTTAAAGAATTTTTTTCCACGACCTTCAGAGCCATAGGCGTGGATTTTTTAAAGAATTTTTTTCCACGACCTTCAGAGCCATAGGCGTGGATTTTTTAAAGAATTTTTTTCCACGACCTTCAGAGCCATAGGCGTGGATTTTTTAAAGAATTTTTTTCCACGACCTTCAGAGCCATAGGCGTGGATTTTTTAAAGAATTTTTTTCCACGACCTTCAGAGCCATAGGCGTGGATTTTTTAAAGATTTTTTTTCCACGACCTTCAGAGCCATAGGCGTGGATTTTTTAAAGAATTTTTTTCCACGACCTTCAGAGCCATAGGCGTGGATTTTTTAAAGATTTTTTTTCCACGACCTTCAGAGCCATAGGCGTGGATTTTTTAAAGAATTTTTTTCCACGACCTTCAGAGCCATAGGCGTGGATTTTTTAAAGATTTTTTTTCCACGACCTTCAGAGCCATAGGCGTGGATTTTTTAAAGATTTTTTTTCCACGACCTTCAGAGCCATAGGCGTGGATTTTTAAAGATTTTTTTTCCACGACCTTCAGAGCCATAGGCGTGGATTTTTTAAAGATTTTTTTTCCACGACCTTCAGAGCCATAGGCGTGGATTTTTTAAAGAATTTTTTTCCACGACCTTCAGAGCCATAGGCGTGGATTTTTTAAAGATTTTTTTTCCACGACCTTCAGAGCCATAGGCGTGGATTTTTTAAAGAATTTTTTTCCACGACCTTCAGAGCCATAGGCGTGGATTTTTTAAAGAATTTTTTTCCACGACCTTCAGAGCCATAGGCGTGGATTTTTTAAAGAATTTTTTTCCAACGACCTTTAGAGCCATAGGCGTGGATTTTTTAAAGAATTTTATTCCAACGAACTTTAGAGCCATAGACGTGGATTTTTTAAAGAATTTTTTTCCAACGACCTTTAGAGCCATAGGCGTGGATTTTTTAAAGAATTTTTTTCCAACGACCTTTAGAGCTATAGGCGTGGATTTTTTAAAGAATTTTTTTCCAACGACCTTTAGAGCCATAGGCGTGGATTTTTTAAAGAATTTTTTCCAACGACCTTTAGAGCCATAGGCGTGGATTTTTTAAAGAATTTTTTTCCAACGACCTTTAGAGCCATAGGCGTGGATTTTTTAAAGAATTTTTTTCCAACGACCTTTAGAGCCATAGGCGTGGATTTTTTAAAGAATTTTTTTCCAACGACCATTAGAGCCATATGCGTGGATTTTTTAAAGAATTTTTTTCCAACGACCTTTAGAGCCATAGGCGTGGATTTTTTAAAGAATTTTTTTCCAACGACCTTTAGAGCCATAGGCGTGGATTTTTTAAAGAATTTTTTTCCAACGACCTTTAGAGCCATAGGCGTGGATTTTTTAAAGAATTTTTTTCCAACGACCTTTAGAGCCATAGGCGTGGATTTTTTAAAGAATTTTTTTCCAACGACCTTTAGAGCCATAGGCGTGGATTTTTTAAAGAATTTTTTTCCAACGACCTTTAGAGCCATAGGCGTGGATTTTTTAAAGAATTTTTTTCCAACGACCTTTAGAGCCATAGGCGTGGATTTTTTAAAGAATTTTTTTCCAACGACCTTTAGAGCCATAGGCGTGGATTTTTTAAAGAATTTTTTTCCAACGACCTTTAGAGCCATAGGCGTGGATTTTTTAAAGAATTTTTTTCCAACGACCTTTAGAGCCATAGGCGTGGATTTTTTAAAGAATTTTTTCCACGACTTTAAGAGTCATAGGCGTGGATTTTTTAAAGAATTTTTTCCACCACCTTCAGAGCCATAGGTGTGGATTTTTTAAAGAATTTTTTCCACGACTTTAAGAGTCATAGGCGTGGATTTTTTAAAGAATTTTTTCCACGACTTTAAGAGTCATAGGCGTGGATTTTTTAAAGAATTTTTTCCACCACCTTCAGAGCCATAGGTGTGGATTTTTTAAAGAATTTTTTCCACGACTTTAAGAGTCATAGGCGTGGATTTTTTAAAGAATTTTTTTCCACCACCTTCAGAGCCATAGGTGTGGATTTTTTAAATAATTTTTTTTTCGAACGCCCTCAGAGCCATAGGCGTGGTTTTTGTAAAATAATTTTTTCCAACGCCTTCAGAGCCATAAGGTCCCATTGGCTCAATGTCTTTAAAATTTTACATGCAAGGTGTCAATTGTATAACTGCCATTTCGTAATGGCTATTTAAGTGGCAAAGAATAAACAAAGAGAAATAAAAAAATAGCTACACGAATGTGGCAGCAACAAACTGTCGATACTTTGACAAAAAAAAAAAAATAGTTAATTTTTTATGTTTCTTTCAAAAATACAAAAATAACAATAATAATAAATTATGTAACTTTATGATCGGCCGGCCATTCATTGCCTCATCCACCTATCAGTCATGTCTCCATCCATCCCCAATAATAATTTATTCATAATCAAGAAAAAACGTCAATGTTTAACTACAGATCGTGTAGGACACAATAATATGTCTTCGACATAAAATAAAAAAATATTTTTGTTGCTGTTTTTTTTTTTTTTTTCAAACCTAAGTGGCAGGTAGTGTTTATGACTTGATTTTTTTTTTGTAACTTCTGAAGGCAAAGTAAATTTAAATTTAAAAAATAAATTTCCAAACATTCTGTGCTGGCCCTCTAGAGGCAATAGGAAGCTCTCTTGAGAGCTGTAACGTTCGCCGAAGTCCCATAAAATTCCAATAATTTTTTTTTGTTTATCTGGGTTTTAATTTTGTCGCCCTTTTTAATGGCTGGCTCTCTCTCTTCATGGCTGGTGGCAGTGTTTATTTTAACTGTTTATGACTGGCAAATTATCATTACCCAATTGCAGTCAGTCAGGAAGATCATGGCTGGCAGTGAAGTTCATAATTTTCTTTTTTTATTTTTTTTATCGATAAATCATTGATTTTTAATTTTTCTCCACACTCCTCCTCCCACCCCCACTTTTCCTATTCCTTCCATTCATGCAAAATGAAACGAAAAAAGCAAAAACTTTTTCATTTTTACGATTTCAATTTTATGATGCCATAAAATTACCGTATCTGTCTTTAAACTCTTCCGATGGCGTAGAAGAAGACATTCAAGACACTTGGAAAACGGCCATAATCAAATATTAAGGCCAGAGTAAATGAGTGAATGAATTGCCACCGGAGGTGGGGGGGTGTGATGTTGTTAGCCGGATAATAATTCATTGGCGTCAATGATGAATTACAATTTAACGATCGTTTTCCAATAAATATTGAAATCCAAAAAAAAAAAAAAAAAACACATACACACACTCAAACGAACTAAAGTCGTAAAAAATAAAACTTTTAATAGTTCACACCAAGGACACATCAAATGTTAACAATCCATAAAGGGGGGGTTGGGGGGACGCGTGTCATGCGCTTAAGTCGGAGTTTTTTTTACGACTTTTTCCATGCAATTCGAAAATAAAATCTTTTGCTTAATAAGGCACCGATTTATTGCACTTTTTTAATAAGAAATCAATAAAATGTAACGACATGTGTAATACAATGTTGTAAACTGGCCGACAAAGGCCAAAAGCCGCCCAAGTGTTGTACGACACTAATTGTGGCTGAAGAAAAATAACCATGGATAAAATGGATATCTATGTGGGTCAAGAAATTTAAATGTCACATAGGCGACATTCCAAGAAAAAATAAAAACAATAAATCTTCAAGTGAAATTTATTGCTCAAAAAAAATATTTTTTAACAAATCAGCGTTTCTCGGAACTTGGGAAAATATTTCTATTAAAAGCTCCATAATTGCTTGGTTCTCGAAAAATATTTTTCGTTATTCCTTGTTTTTTGTTTCCTGAGAAAAAAAAAATATTTTAAATAATCCACCTCCATTGGTACTTCAAAAATATGTTTTAATTCAAGACAGTACTCGAAAAAAATACTTTTTTAACAATTGAATTTGTCTGGCTTAAAACAAAAAATTCTCAAAAACCCAGATTGTTGGTTCTCGAAAATATGTAATCTGAAAAATCCATGGTACTTTGAATAAATATTTTTTAATACAAAACAGTTAAAAATTTCAAAAAAAAAAAAAAATAACAAATCAGCGTTTCTCGGAACATGGGAAAATATTTCTATTAAAAGGTCCATAATTGCTTGGTTCTAGAAAAATATTTTTTGTTAATTCTTGTTTTTGTTTCCTGAGAAAAAAAAATATTTTAAATAATCCACCTCCATTGGTACTTCAAAAATATGTTTTAATCCAAGACAGTACTCGAAAAAAATACTTTTTTAAAAATTGAGTTTGTCTGGATAAAAAAAAATTCTCAAAAAACCACTTTTTTGGTTCTCGAAAATGTGTAATCTGAAAAATCCATGGTACTTTCAATAAATATTTTTTAATCCACAACAGTTAAAAATTTCGAAAAAAATGTGCTGAAAATCCAAGTTTTGAAAACGATTGTTTGGTTTAAACCAAGCTTAAACGAGTAAAAAAGCTGTAAGGTCTGCCGGGCCGATCTTTGAATACCCTCCACCATTTGGAACGATTTTGGAAATTTTCAAAAAAAAAAAAATAAATAAAATAAAATCCGTTAAAAATTCTATTAAAATCTTAAAAATACCGAATGTAGCCGTTAACGTAACTTTTGCCATAAACCATTACAATATTCCAATGCGAAACTGGAATAAAAAAATTCGGTGAATAATGTAGCTAAAATCATCAAAATTCCGAATATAGGGAGGTACCGTTATATTGGGGCTATACGAATACTTAATTTGAAATAGTTCCGTTAAATAATGTCGCTAAAATCATCAAAATACCGAATATCAAGGGCGACCGTTATATGGGGCCTATACGAAGACGTGGTGCGTTGTGCGCACCAGGCAGACGGACCGACGGACATCTCTAGATCGACCCCAAATGTCCTAAAACAGATTTGGTCCATAGAGACCTAGGGTCTAAAAACATTATTTTGACTGGGCATCTTTTGGCCCTATCAAATGATGGCCCTAGCCATATGGCTGAGGGCTTGATAAATTCAAACTTTTGATGTGATGGTTGTTGGAAAAAAAAAATAGTTTTGAAAATTCCACGTTTCAAAATGTTCTTTAAAAAATCATTATTTTCAAAATTCATGTTCAAATAGTTTTCAAAATATTTCAAAATTATTTTTGTTTCGAATAATTCATAAAAAAATAAATATCCAAAAAGGCCTAGAATATCAAATAAGAACTTTTAAAATTCCTAAACAGTTTTGGGCTTGAAGAAAATATTGCTAATATATTCTTGTTCTTAAAAAAGCCCAATACTTCAGTTGAAAAATTTAATAGGAATGTAAAAATATAATTAAAATGTATATTAAATATTAAAAAAAATATGTTCATACATTTTTTCATTTTCTATCCAATTTAACATATGGGTCCTCATAATATCCTTAAATATAAATATTAAAAAAATAATCTTAAAAAAACCCATGCCTGGGATAGAATAGTAGTTAAAAAAAATCTAAAAAATTGACACAACTGAAAAAAATATTTTAAAATTTCGGGCTTTAAAGTTATTTTTTGAAAAATTGTTTCTTCTAATAATTATTAAAAAATATTGTAAAATGATTTTCGCTTCGAGTATTTGAAGTAAACATATTTAATAATAATTCACTCTTAGAAAAGAGTTCAAAAAATTTTTTTATTAAATCCCGGCTTCTATGATGGTCATGGTTTTTTGGTATTTTATAATCCACGCCTGTATGGTAGGCCCTTGCCAAATATTTTTCTAATAAAAATGTTAAAGATATCAACATTTAAATATTTTTTACTTATTAATTTCCATATTTTCTTAATTTGTAGCAATTATTTCAAAGTGGGAAAAGTGTATTTGAGCAGAAAGTGTTTCGAACGTTGAACGTCCTTAAAAAACTGGGTCCTTAAATTATATCCTTAAAATACAAATTTTAAAAAATCCCCGTCCTTTACGAAATTTTCCTAAACGCTCCACGGCCTTAAAAATTCCTAAAAATACGGGTCTTAAGCAAAATTCCCAAAAATCCAGGGGCTTTGGTAATGCCCTGAAAACTTGGTCCAAAAAATTCCTGAAAAGTTTACTATTTAAAATTTTTAAAATATTTTTAAATTAAGAGCACCTAAAAATTAAAATAAATTTAAGCCCCGATCTAGCGATGTCCGTTTTGCTGGTGCACACAATAAATTTCTAAAAATCGGATACTTCCATTTGTTCCAAATTTGGTACATCGTAGGTAAATTTGGTACATCGTAAGGCAGATATTTCTGTTAGCAGTTCTGTGCCCATGACCAGAGTGAAGTCTTCAGGTTTGCGGAAGTTCACGGTGTCCGTTCTACTAAGGATAATTAAAAAGTTATGGAAATAAAACCGAAAATAATTTAAAATAAAATTAAAAATTCACATTTCTTCATTTGACGGAAAAAATATTTAAAAAAAAATCCACGTTTGTTTATTTCATGAAGAAATACTTTTTAAAAAATCCACGATTGTTTATTTCATGAAAAAATATTTTTTACAAAATCCACGTTTGTTTATTTTATGAAAAAATATTTTTTTAAAAATCAACGTTTGTTTATTTCATGAAAAAATATTTATTTAAGAAATCCACGTTTGTTTATTTCATGAAAAAATATTTTTTTTTTAAATCCACGTTTGATTATTTGATAGAAAAAATATATTTTTTTAAATATCCATGTTTGTTTATTTCATGGAAAAATATTTATTTAAGAAATCCACGTTTGTTTATTTCATGAAAAAATATTTTTTTTAAAAATCCACGTCTGATTATTTGATAGAAAAAATATATTTTTTAAATATCCATGTTTGTTTATTTTATGGAAAAAAATATATTTTAAAAAATCCACGTTTGTTTATTTCATGAAAAAATATTTTTAAAAAAATCCACGTTTGTTTATTTCATGAAAAAATATTTTTATAAAAAGTCCACGTTTGTTTATTTTATGAAAAAATATTTTTTAAAAAATCAACGTTTGTTCTTTAAATGAAATTTTTTTTTAAATCCGCGTGTGATTATTTGATGAAATTTTTTTTTTTAAATCCACGTTTGATTTTTTGATGGAAAACATTTTTTTCCAAAAAAATCCACGTTTGTTTATTTGATGGAAAAAATATTTGTAAACAATCCATGTTTTTTTATTTGATGGAAAAAATATTTTTTTAAAAAGTCCACGTTTGTTCTTTTAAAGAAAAAATATATTTTTAAAAAAAAATATTTTTTGTTAAAAAATCCACGTTTTTTCTTTTAATAAAAAAATATTTTTTTTAAAAAATGCACATTTGTTCTTTTAACGAAAAAATATTTTTTTTAAAAAATGCACATTTGTTCTTTTAACGAAAAAATATATATTTTTTAAAAAAAATCTACGTTTGTTCTTTTAACAAAAAAATATTTTTTTAAAAAATCCACGTTTGTTATTTTAACAAAAAAAAAATATTTTTTTAAAAATTCCACGTTTGTTCTTTTAATAAAAAAATATTTTTTTAAAAAATCCACGTTTGTTATTTTAACAAAAAAAATATTTTTTAAAAAATCCACGTTTGTTCTTTTAATAAAAAAATATTTTTTTTAAAAACCCCAGGTTCATTTATTTGATGAAAAAATATATTTTTTAAAAGTCCACGTTCATTTATTTGATGAAAAAATATTTTTTTAAAAAAATCCACGTTTGTTTTTTAACGAAAAATTATTTTTTTATTTATTGTGTATCTTATTCTTTTCTTTCTCCTTCATTACTTTTTATTGGTGTCCTCCGTTGCTTATAATGTGTCTCATTCTCCTCATCATTAAATATTCTATCTGTTGCGGCTAATGTCATAGTGGGTTACAAGTTGTCAGGGCCAAATTGTTGAGCCAAAACTTTGACACAATAGAAATTAGAACGCTGTTCAAATATTAATAAGCTATGGTAATTCTCCGGAATGTATTTCGGAAAATTAAAGCACTCAAGTTGCAGAACATTAACAGGATATTACGAAATGGAACACTTAAGGTAACAAACACGCATACATATGTAGGTGTGTATGTATGGATGTAGATGATGGGGGGTCGTTTAATATGGACAGAAGCAATTTGAGTGAAAATGCGGTTCAACCGATAGTTACCCTCAATTTCGGGGCAGAATGGCATTCAATACAAATTTGGGGAGGTGGAATTAATTTTTATTGTTTTTTTTTTTTTTTTTTTTTGAAGATAAAAGGTTCCTCAGTCAATTGTTGGTGGGATATTAAAATTGAATGGAAATTTTATAAATAAATTTATTTTTTTAATTAATTTTTTTTAATTAAAAAAATAATTATCAAAAAATAATAAATTATGTTTTATTTAACAAAAAATGTAAATAAAATAAAAATAAATATTTCCATAACCCCTGACCCAAATATTTTGACTCCTTTGGAGGAGCTCCTCTCTCCTTTCGAATATTCGGTGATAATTTTCTCAAAATAATCATCATCATCATAATAACTAAATGTCTTGTTGGTTGTTCTCAAAACCTCCTCTGAGAGGTTGTCTTCATTTTCCAACGGAAAATCCGTTCCTCCATTATCTAATGGCGCCTTTACCTCAATTTCATTATCCTCCTCATCTTCATAATCCGAATAGTAATTATAATCAAATGTCTTATTCTTGGCCACAATCCAATTATAGTGATAAAGAACATTGACATATAATCCCAAATATTGGCTGCGGGCACAGCTGTTACCCTCCAAAATAATGCCCGTCAAGTGGCCCAAACACACCAGGGGACCACCTGAGTCACCTTCACAAAAATCATGGGGCTGATGTTCTTCAAAGCCAGCACAAATGAGATCTGAGGTGAGATCCCCATAAAATTTACTGCAAATTCGGGACTCCACAATGGGCACAAGGTTGGTCTTTAGTAGGGGAGAGGGATTACCCTGAAAAAAAATTAAGAAATTATTTTGGAAACATTTTCTAATTTTTCGATATTATGGAAATTACCGCACTTATATTCCATCCTGAGGTTGAGCACAGCACCCCATTTGGTTGAGCCTCTATGCTCAATGGTATGGCTCGCACAGTGGGCCAATTCCAGGCTATATAGCCATCTATGAAGAACATGGCAATATTATTTATCAATGTTGGGAAATCAAAGGCCTCATGGACGGCCAGCTGCAGGACATCATATTGCAGTGTGAAGGCAGAGATTTCAGTTAATAGTTCAGTGCCCATGACTAGGGTGAAGTCTTCTGGTTTGCGGAAGTTCACGGTGTCTTTACTATAAAGGATAAAAAAAAGGATTGGAAATAAAACCGAAAATAATTTTAAAAAAAAATTAAAAAATTCATATTTCTTTATTTGATAAAAACAATATTTTTTTAAAAAAATTCACGTTTGTTAATTTAATAAAAAAATATTTTTTTTTTAAATCCACGTTTGTTAATTTAATAAAAAAATATTTATAAAAAAAATTCACGTTCGATTATTTAATAAAAAAAATAAAACCCAAAATAATTTTAAAAAAAATTAAAAACTTCATATTTCTTTATTTGATAAAAAAATATTTTTTTAAAAAATTCACGTTTGTTAATTTAATAAAAAATATTTTTTTTAAAAAAATTCACGTTTGTTAATTTAATAAAAAAATATTTTTTTTTAAATCTACGTTCGATTATTTAATAAAAAAATAAAACCGAAAATAATTTAAAAAAAAAAATTAAAAAATTCATATTTCTTTATTTGATAAAAAAATATTTTTTTTAAAAAATCCACGTTTGTTAATTTAATAAAAAAATATTTTTTTTAAAAAACCCACGTTTGTTAATTTAATAATTTTTTCTTTAATCCACGTTTGTTAATTTAATAAAAAAATATTTTTTTTTAAAAAGATCCACGTTTGTTAATTTAATAAAAAAATATTTTTTTTAAAAAAATCCTCGTTCTATTATTTAATAAAAATATATTTTTAAAAAAAAATCCACTTTCGATTATTTAATAAAAAATATTTTTTTAAAAAAAATCCACGTTCGATTATTTAATAATTTTTTTTTTTTTTTAAATCCTCGTTCTATTATTTAATAAAAAATATATTTTTTTAAATATCCACTTTCGATTATTTAAAAAAAATATTTTTTTAAAAAATCCACGTTTGTTTATATCATGAAAAAATATTTTTTTTTTTAATCCACGTTTGTTTATTTCATGAAAAAATGTTTTTTAAAAAATTCACATTTGTTCATTTCATGAAAAAATATTTTTAAAATAATCCATGTTTGTTTATTTAATGAAAAAATATTTTTTTAAATCCACGTTATTTTATTTCATGAAAAAATATTTTTAAAATAATCCACTTTTGTTTATTTCATGAAAAAATATTTTTTTTAAATCCACGTTTGTATATTTCATGAAAAAATATTTTTTTAAAAATCCACGTTTGTTTATTTCATGAAAAAAATATTTTTTTAAAAATCCACGTTTGTTTATTTCATGAAAAAAATATTTTTTAAAAATCCAAGTTTGTGTATTTTATGAAAAAATATTTTTTAAAAAATCCACGTTTGTTTATTTCAAGAAAAAATATTTTTTAAAAAATCCTCGTTTGTTTATTTGATGAAAAAATATTTTTTTAAAAAATCCACGTTTGTTTATTCGATGAAAAAATTTTTTTTAAAAAATCCACGTTTGTGTATTTAATAGAAAAAATATTTTTTAAAAATTTCACGTTTGTGTATTTAATAGAAAAAATATTTTTTAAAAATTTCACGTTTGTTTTTTTGATGAAAAAATATTTTTTAAAAAATCCACGTTTGTTTATTTGATGAAAAAATATTTTTTAAAAAATCCATGTTTGTTTATTTCAAGAAAAAATATTTTTTAAAAAATCCTCGTTTGTTTATTTGATGAAAAAATATTTTTTTAAAAAATCCACGTTTGTTTATTCGATGAAAAAAATTTTTTTTAAAAAATCCACGTTTGTGTATTTAATAGAAAAAATATTTTTTAAAAATTTCACGTTTGTTTTTTTTGATGAAAAAATATTTTTTAAAAAATCCACGTTTGTTTATTTAATGGAAAAATATTTTTTAAAAAATCCAGGTTTGTTTATTTAATGGAAAAATATATTTTAAAAAATCCAGGTTTGTTTATTTAATGGAAAAATATATTTAAAAAAATCCACGTTTGTTTATTTAATGGAAAAATATTTTTTAAAAAATCCACGTTTGTTTATTTAATGGAAAAATATTTTTTTAAAAAATCCACGGTTGTTTATTTAATGGAAAAAACATTTTTTAAATAATCCACGTTTGTTTATTTAATGGAAAAAACATTTTTTAAATAATCCACGTTTGTTTATTTAACGGAAAAAAATTTAAAAAATCCGCTTTTGTTTATTTTATGGAAAAAATATTTTTTAAAAAATCCAGGTTTGTTTATTTTATGGAAAAAATATTTTTTTTTAAAAATCCACGTTTGTTTATTTGATGGAAAAATATTTTTTAAAAAATCCAGGTTTGTTTATTTTATGGAAAAAATATTTTTTTAAAAATCCACATTTGTTTATTTGATGGAAAAATATTTTTTAAAAAATCCACGTTTGATTATTTGATGAAAAAAATATTTTTTAAAAAATCCACGTTTGATTATTTGATGAAAAAAATATTTTTTAAAAAATCCACGTTTGATTATTTGATGAAAAAAATATTTTTTAAAAAATTCACGTTTGATTATTTGATGAAAAAAATATTTTTTAAAAAATCCACGTTTGATTGTTTGATGAAAAAAATATTTTTTAAAAAATCCACGTTTGTTTATTTCATGAAAAAAATATTTTTTAAAAAATCCACGTTTGTTTATTTTATGAAAAATATTTTTTTTAAATCCACGTTTGTTTATTTCATGAAAAAAATATTTTTTAAAAAATCCACGCTTGTTTATTTCATGAAAAAAAGATTTTTTTAAAAATCTACGTTTGCTTATATCATGAAAAAATATTTTTTTAAAAATCCACGTTTGCTAATTTTATGAAAAACTATTTTTTTAAAAATCCACGTTTGCTTATTTCATGAAAAACTATTTTTTAAAAAATCCACGTTTGCTTATTTCATGAAAAAATATTTTTATAAAAAATCCACGTTTGTTTATTTCATGAAAAAATATTTTTTTAAAAAATCCACTTTCGAAAATTTGATGAAAAAATATTTTTTAACAAATCCACGCTTGTTTATTTAATGAAAAAATATTTTTTAAAAAATCCACGGTTGTTTATTTAATGAAAAAATATTTTTTTTAAAATCCACGCTAATTTATTTGATGGCAAAAAAAATTTTAATAAAATTCACGTTTGTTTATTTGATAGAAAAATATGTTTTTTAACATGGATATTTTAAAAATATTTTTTCGCCAAAAATAATTGAACGTGGATTTTTTAAAAAATATTTTTCTTTCAAATATGCTAACGTGGATTATTTAAAAAAATATTTTTGTTTCAAATTTGCTAACGTGGATTTTTTAAAAAATATTTTTTCATCAAATAAACAAACGTGGATTTTTTTAAAAATATTTTTTCATCAAATAAACAAACGTGGATTTTTTTAAAAATATTTTTTCATCAAATAAACAAACGTGGATTTTTTAAAAAATATGTTTTCATCAAATAAACAAACGTGGATTTTTTAAACAATATTTTTTCATCAAATAATTGAACGTGGATTTTTTAAAAATTATTTTTTAATCAAATAATTGAAATTGGATTTTTTAAAAATTATTTTTTAATCAAATAATCGAACTTGGATTTTTTAAATTATATTTTTATCAAATAATCGAACTTGGATTTTTTAAATTATATTTTTATCAAATAATCGAAGGTGAATTTAAAAAAAAAATGTTTTTGCATCAAATAATCGAACATGGATTTTTTAAAAAATATTTTTTCATCAAATAGTCGAACGTGAATTTCTTAAAAAATATTTTTTCATCAAATAATCGAATGTGGATTTTTTTAAAAATATTTTTTCATCAAATAATCGAACTTGGATTTTTTAAATTAAATTTTTATCAAATAATCGAAGGTGAATTTAAAGAAAATGTTTTTCATTAAATAATCGAACGTGGATTTTATAAAAAAAAAATTTCGTCAAATAACCGAACGTGGATTTTATAAAAAAAAAATTTATCAAATAACCGAACGTAGATTTTTTAAAAAATATTTTTTTATCAAAAAAATTACTTTTTCCAGAAAAAAGAGGATTTCAGATGATGTTATAGTAATATATATATTTTTGTTATAAATTAACTTACTCTTCCATGTTGATATCATCCGGTTCATCATCCCTGTAAGCATTTGCAATAAACTATAAATAAATTCCAATCAAAATAAATATTTATTGCATCCGTACTTCACCACACAATGGGCAGCAGATAAGACGACACGCTGCGAGATCACCGAACCACCGCAAATATGTCCATCTCCATAGTACTCCGAGTCAATGGCCTTTAGACGCACCGATACCTGCCATGGAGCAGAGGTTATGTCCACCGGTTCACTTTTAAATACCACCTCAGCTGCAAGATGATTCAAGAAGTCGCATAAAAATAAAATCATTTAAATGTATTCCCATTTCGACTCACCTGTCCGAATTTCTGCCAAATTGTAAATAATAACAAAAAATTTTATTACAAATTTCATCTTCAACATTTTTGTCTTAGCTTCTCTATTGTTTATCATCACAGAATTGTACCTAAACTGAACTGGAAATTCTTGTTGGAAATAATGTTTTACTCATCTTTTGGCAAATGTTCCGAATTTTTAGCTCACATTCGAATGAATAAAAATAAAAACAATGTTTGAGTTGTAGGCATTTTGTAAACAAAAGCCGGAATGAAAGTCAGCACAAATGAATCTCTTATCTTATTGACATTGCTGTATGATAAAAATGAGATTATGACATACATGTTGACATTCGCCGATTCTCAAGATATTAGGGTTGTCTGTTGTAGGGAGTGGGAGTTTCCTAAATCCTCGTTTTATTCTTGAAAAGGAAAATAAAAAAAAATATTCTTTAACAACTAAACAAACGTGGATTTTTTTAAAAAAAATATTTCTTTATCAAAAAAGCAAAAGCCGATTTTTTTAAAATTTTTTCATCAAATATTGGAACGTGGATTTAAAAAAAAAAAAAAAATTTTCAACAAATAAACAAACATGGATTTTTTATAAAATATTTTTTCAACAAATAAACAAATATGGATTTTTTAAAAAAAATGTTTTTCCATCAGATAAACAAACGTGGATTTTTTAAAATACATTTTTTTCCTAAAATTAACAAACGTGGATTTTTTAAAAAATATTTTTTTCATAAAATAAACAAACGCGGATTTTTTAAAATATATATTTTTTAATAAAATTAACAAACGTGCATTTTTTAAAAAATATTTTTTTTTTCATAAAATAAATAAACGTGGATTTAAAAAATATTTTTTTTTCATAAAATAAATAAACGTGGATTTAAAAAAAATATTTTTCCATAAAATAAACAAACGTGGATTTTTTTTAAAAAATATTTTTTCATCAAATAAACAAACGTGGATTTTTTAAAAAATATTTTTTCATCAAATAAACAAACGTGGAATTTTTAAAAAAACATTTTTTCATTAAAATTAACAAACGTGGATTTTTTAAAAAAAATGTCTTTTCCATAAAATATACAAACGTGCATTTTTTGAAAAATGTCTTTTCCATAAAATATACAAACGTGCATTTTTTGAAAAATATTTTTTCCATAAAATAAACAAATGTGGATTTTTTAAAAAATATTTTCTCCATCAAATAAACAAACGTGGATTTTTTAAAAAATATTTTTTCATGAAATAAACAAACGTGGACTTTTTAAAAAATATTTTTTCATGAAATAAACAAACGTGGACTTTTTAAAAAATATTTTTTCCATTTAATAAACAAACGTGGATTTTTTAAAAAATATTTTTCCCATTTAATAAACAAACGTGGATTTTTTAAAAAATATTTTTTCCATTTAATAAACAAACGTGGATTTTTTAAAAAATATTTTTTCCATTTAATAAACAAACGTGGATTTTTTAAAAAATATTTTTTCCATTTAATAAACAAACGTGGATTTTTTAAAAAATATTTTTCCATTTAATAAACAAACGTGGATTTTTTAAAAATATTTTTCCATCAAATAAACAAACGTGGATTTTTTAAAAAATATTTTTTCCATTTAATAAACAAACGTGGATTTTTTAAAAAATATTTTTTCCATTTAATAAACTAACGTGGATTTTTTTAAAAATATTTTTTCCATCAAATAAACAAACGTGGATTTTTTTTTTTAAATGTTTTTTCATCAAATAACCAAACGTGGATTTCTAAAAATATTTTTTCCATCAAATAAACAAACCTGGATTTTTTTAAAAAATATTTTTCCATCAAATCAACAAACGTGGATTTTTTGAAAAATATTTTTTCCATCAAATCAACAAACGTGAATTTTTTAAAAAACATTTTTTCCAAAAAATTAACAAACTCAAATAAACGAACGTGGATTTTTTTAAAAATATTTTTTCCATCAAATAAACCAACGTGGATTTTTTTAAAAATATTTTTTCCATCAAATAAACCAACGTGGATTTTTTTAAAAATATTTTTTCCATCAAATAAACCAACGTGGATTTTTTTAAAAATATTTTTTCCAAAAAATTAACAAACTCAAATAAACGAACGTGGATTTTTTTAAAAATATTTTTTCCAAAAAATTAACAAACTCAAATAAACGAACGTGGATTTTTTTAAAAATATTTTTTCCATCAAATAAACCAACGTGGATTTTTTTAAAAATATTTTTTCCATCAAATAAACAAACGTGGATATTTTAAAAAATATTTTTTTTTAATCATAGTTTCATAATAAGTATAAATCTCGTACCACCCTATTATCCACAAAAGCGTAAATGCTTGCGCATCTAATTGCTATTAAAACATTTTTAGACTAAATAACAGATAAGACAAATATAGTTTTATCTCTTGCTAATTTATCTTTATGGCTGGCAAAAAAACTGCACTGATTCTCGCTAAATTCAATACAAACCAAAAGTCCATAAAATCATTAGTTTACATTGGTAATAATAAATTAATCAAATATGGGAGGTGGAATGGAATTCCATGAATTTGTTGGAAGATAATCGGTTAGGATTGCCTTCATACAATAAAACTAGTTAGCAAAGTCTATAGACATTTGGTACCCTACAACACCATATTTTCCGGCAAAGTCTATATAGACCTGGACCCTTTTGGCCTGGAATGAACAAATCTCTTCAAATGTTGGAATACATTTTGACTTCTTAATAGCCCTACTCTTTCACCCAATACCAAATTTATAAGTACCCTATTTTAGAAAGCGGTTCTAATTCTATTGGTCCCTGCTAGCGCTAAACAAATTGAGTTTAACAAGTTAAAAAGTAACAGTCGGTTTTGCCGATAGTTGTATATCCTCAGCCAATGTCGGATTATTTAAATATATTTTGACTTCTCTTATGATAATTCAAAATGATGATCCTCTGTGGAGTAGGTTCCGAAAGAATGGGCCAATATTTTCCACTTCGTATCGGACCTAAATAATTATGATGTAAATATTGCGACGTTTTGGACTATATCGACTACTTCCTTCATTTTTTTATGAAATATGTGATAATTTTTAGAAAATTTTAAAATTTGCGTGAGATATATTGTCGACCGAAGTATTCCATTTTCGTACTTCATATAACCTAGATAAAAATATTGTTATGGGCAAACTTACAAGAAGATCGAAAGATTTACATCCAATTTTATGCAAAATTTAATATTCATCTCAGGTTTCTGGTTGAGAATCGCCGATTTGTTGCGCAAGTTAGGACAGATAAAAGTATTAAAAATTGTGAAGCTCTGTGGGTGAGGTACCAGAAGGGGTTCGCAGACATATATGTCATCTTCCCATCGAATCTTGTGTCAGCAAAAATATTTGTGTGTGTGTGAAATTTGAAGAAAGTTGGAAAAAATCTTGAACCCTATGTGGGGGAGATACCAGAAGGAATAGTCCGATCTCTACAATCTTACTAACATATCTTGTGTTTATGGAAATATTGAGATATACCAAGTCTGTATGGAATCGGAAGTTAATTTCGCGTTTTTTGAGCTTCATAAATATTTAAAAATTTTACCCTTTGTGGGGGAGATACCAAAAGGGTTGGTCCGATATATTCCATATTCGCAACAGATCTTGGATTAGTAGAGATAATGAGATGTGTGAAATATGAAGAGAGCCGGATGCTTTTTTCGGATTTTATAATCGTTTTGGTTATTCAAAACTTTGACCCTTTGCAGGGCAGGTACAAGAAGGAATGATCCGATCTCTACCATCTTTATAACAGATTTTGTGTTGATGGAAATATTGAGATGTGCCAAGTCTGAATGGAATCGGATGTTAATTTCGCGTTTTATGAGATTCACGGATTTCGAAATTTTGACCCGAGAATCGAATGCTTATTTCGGATTTTGTAATAGTTTTGGTTATTCAAAACTTTGACCCCTTGTGGGGAAGGTACTTGATGGTGTGGAGCGACATTGTCAATTTTCGCACCTGACGTAGCACTGATGCAAATATTAGGATTTACAAATTTGGGGCAAAATAGAATTATCCTTCCTCTTTCTGTGCAGTAATTTTTTTTTTTTAAATTTCGACCTTTGTGGGGGAGGTACCAGAAGGAGTGAACCGAACTCTCAATGTAAGTTTGATAATTATATTACGATGTACAAAGTTTGGACCACATCGGATACTACCTTCGAGAGTTATCGTACGCATCAGCCACCCAGAATCGTTAGATCGACTCCAAATGTCCTGAAACGGATATTAAGTTTGTCGTTCCGGTTGTAACTCATCGAACTTTAAGATAGGAACCAAAAATGTTGAATAGAGTCTGCCCAAGTTCGAAAATGAGCCACATCGGTCAATGTTGCCCCCACATAACGGTACCTCCCGATATTCGGCATTTTAATGAGTTTAGCCACATTTTTAAATAGAATTGTCTCAAAATCCACACAACGAATTCCTTCTGAGTATTTTACCCCCTGGAAGAGAATTGTCTCTATAGGGCCACTACATCGTATATCCCCCATATTATGATTCCACCCCACCCCCCTCCGATTTTCTGCATTTTGATCATTGTAGCCAAATTTGTCTATGAAATTGTCTAAAAATCCGCACAAGGAGATCCTTCTGAGTACTTTACACCCTGGAAGAGGATTGTCCTTATAGATCCTCTTCTATTAATACCCTACACGGAAGCGAGTTAGACCCATAGTTACATTTGAGAATCTTCATAGAATCACTTTCTGAGTCTATGCATACAACCCAGCTCGTCTATACATCTTCCTGTCCATGTATTTTCGTGAACAAACTGCAGGTCGCATTTATTATCCGATTGAGATGAAATTTTCCAAACACTACTTGTTTGGCCCAAGGACGAACCCTATTGACATTGGTGATAATCGGTTCAAATTTAGATATAGCTCCCGCATATATCTTCAACCGATTTCGGGTTAATTATGTACCAAATGACCAAACAAAAAACCAAATTTTGGCACATCCAAGCGAATTCCGTCTAGAACTCCGTCTCCGTCATATTTAGTGGTGAAAATCGATTTAGAATTGGATATGTCTCCCTCTGAAACCAAACTATAACAGCTCTAAAGGCAAATGTTGATAGGTGGTATGTCATCTACTTCAAATAAATTCTTTTGTTACGGGAGCTCTACTAAATATGCATTGTGGTGTAGGGTATAATTTTTGATGATTTTTTTTTTTTTTTTTTTTTTTTTTTTTTTGAAAATTTCCAAACATTTCAAAGTGTGGAGGATATTCAAATACGTGGATTTTTTAAAAAATATATTTTTCATCAATTAAACAAACGTGGATTTTTTTAAAAATATTTTTTCCATAAAATAAACAAACGTGGATTTTTTAAAAATTATTTTTTTCCATAAAATAAACAAACGTGGATTTTTTAAAAATTATTTTTTTCCATAAAATAAACAAACGTGGATTTTTTAAAAATTATTTTTTTCCATAAAATAAACAAACGTGGATTTTTTAAAAAATATATTTTTCCATCAAAAAAACAAACGTTTCATTCTTCAAAAAATTTTCCTATTTTTTTAAATCCACGTTTCGAGCTTGAAGAGTCCGTGAAAAAAATATTTTTAAAATCATCGTACCACCCTATTATCCACAAAAGCGTAAATGCTTGCGGATCTAATTGCTATTAAAACATTTTTAGACTAAATAACAGATAAGACAAATATAGTTTTATCTCTTAATAATTTATCTTTATGGCTGGCAAAAAAACTGCACTGATTCTCGCTAAATTCAATTCAAACCAAAAGTCCATAAAATCATTAGTTTACATTGGTAATAATAAATTAATCAAATATGGGAGGTGGAATGGAATTCCATGAATTTGTTGGAAGATAATCGGTTAGGATTGCCTTCATACAATAAAACTAGTTAGCAAAGTCTATAGACATTTGGTACCCTACAACACCATATTTTCCGGCAAAGTCTATATAGACCTGGACTCTTTTGGCCTGGAATGAACAAATCTCTTCAAATGTTGGAATACATTTTGACTTCTTAATAGCCCTACTCTTTCACCCAATACCAAATTTATAAGTACCCTATTTTAGAAAGCGGTTCTAATTCTATTGGAGAAAATCGGTTCAGATATAGCTATAATTCCCATATATATGTTTTATCCGACTTGGTGTTTAAGTACCCCAAATTCGTAATATGCATTCGATCTTTGGTAGCAGTTATCAAACACAGCTCAGAAATATCTCTGCCAATTTGGGCAAGATCTGTGCAGATTTGGATATAGCTCCCATATATATCTTCAACCGATTTCGGGTAAATTGTGCACAATATGGCTAATATCAGCCCAAATGGACTGAATTTTGGTACTTCTAACGGAATTCAGTCTAGAAGCAAGTACTTCAAATTTGGAGAAAATCGGTTAAGATATAGTTGAAGCTCCGTCTCCCTCATATTTAGTGGTGAAAATCGATTTAGAATTGCTCTGAAGGCAAATGTTGACAGGTGGTATGTCATCTAATTCAAATAAATTCTTTTGTTACTGGAGCTCTACTAAATATGCATTGTGGTGTAGGGTATAATTTTTGATGATTTTTTTTTTTTTTTTTTGAAAATTTCCAATCATTCCAAACAAGTGTGGAGGATATTCAAATAATTCTTTTCGAAAATTCTATCAGTCGTTGCTTTACAACTCACACTTGTTCAATGACGGAAGTTTTCCTTTCTTGGGATTGTTTTTGGAAAATATCCCTGTATTTATTTTTTCTTTGAAGCCCAGGCAGAAAGTCTGAGAAATCGTAGAAAAAAACAAGAAAAAAAATCAAAAAGCAACAAATGTTAATGACTAAAGTTTTTGACTTGGCATGCAAAAGATTTATTTTCAAAAACCTTAAGAAAAGCCACGCCTCTACAACAACCTTAAGAAAAGCCACGCCTCTACAAAAACCTTAAAAAAAACCACGCCTCTACAAAAACCTTAAAATACCACGCCTCTACAACAACCTTAAGAAAAGCCACGCCTCTACAAAAACCTTAAAAAAAACCACGCCTCTACAAAAACCTTAAAATACCACGCCTCTACAACAACCTTAAAAAAACCACGCCTCTACAAAAACCTTAAAAAAACCACGCCTCTACAAAAACCTTAAAAAAACCACGCCTCTACAAAAACCTTAAAAAAACCACGCCTCTACAAAAACCTTAAAAAAACCACGCCTCTACAAAAACCTTAAAAATCAACGCCTCTACAAAAACCTTAAAAAACCACGCCTCTACAAAAACCTTAAAAAAAAACCACGCCTCTACAAAAACCTTAAAAAAACCACGCCTCTACAAAAACCTTAAAAAACCACGCCTCTACAAAAACCTTAAAAAACCACGCCTCTACAAAAACCTTAAAAAACCACGCCTCTACAAAAACCTTACAAAACCACGCCTCTAAAAAATCTTTAAAAAACCACACCTCTACAAAAACCTTAAAAAACGCATCTAAAAAATCTATAAAAACCCACGCCTCTAAAAATCCAAGCCTTTAAAAAATTTTTAAAAAAAACCTACCTCTAAAAAATCCAAGCCTTTAAAATTTTTTTAAAAAATCCACGCGTTAAAAAAAATCCTTAAAAAATATACGCCTTTAAAAAATAATTAAAAAATTCACGCCTTTAAAAAATCCTTTAAAAATTCATGCTTCAAAAAATTGTTTAAAAAATTAATGCCTCACAAATTGTTTAAAAAATCCGCGCATTAAAAAAATCGTTTAAAAAACCACGCCTTGAAAAAAAAGCCGTTAAAAAATTCTTAAAAAATCCACGCGTTAAAAAATCCTTAAAAAATGCACGCCTTACAAATCCTTAAAACAATCCCCGCCTTACAAAACATTAAAAAATCCACGTCTCTTAAAAAATCCACGCCTCCTTTAAAACCACGCCTCAAAAAAATCGACGCCTCTAAAAAATCCTTAAAAACCACGCCTCTAAAAAATCCTTATAAAATCCAAGAGTCTAAAAAATTCTCAATAAAATCCACGCCTCCAAAATTTGCTTAATCAATCCATCCTCTAAAATATCCTTTAAAAAATTCACTCCACTAAAAAATCCACGTGATTTTTGGTCGCTATTTCAAATTAATTTAAGATAATTTCTGAAAGTAGTTTATTTTGAATATAAATATTTTTAAAATGATATTTAAAAGACTTATCCAGAATAAATTTTTTTTCGAGAAAAAATTATTTAAGGGAACGTAATCTAATGGGATCGTTATCGAGGACCAGCCGTATTTTTGGTTTCTTAAAAGTTCATATCTTAGAAAAAACAATAAATATTACTATCTTTATGTTTATGCAAATAATGCAGTGCAATGAACCCTCCCTTAGAATTCGGAAAATAACACCCCTCATCTCGCTTCTAAGAAAATTCGTGAGAACTCACCAAGAAGGTGAAAACTTCAAGAAATTTTTCAATACCTTTCTAAAGCTGTTCAAATAAAGCTATCTTTCAAGAATAAGTTATATTTTCCGATCATCCCCCAAAAAATCTCCCACAATATATCCTTTGTCCCAGAACTGCAGTTACCCCTCCCCATTCCCTCACCTAAAAATTACAGCTCTGCGGATTAAAAATCAATTTGTGACATATTTCCCACCACCAGGCGACACTTTCACATCAGAATTTAGTTCAACCTGGCGCGCTTTTGGCGTCAATGAAATTCATAGACACCTTTCTCCCCCTAAAAAAATTTTCCCCATCACTTCAATGGATCTGAAAATGCCGCTCGGAAGCCCACAGATCACTTGAGCCGATACAGCAATATTTTTCGGCTAATTTGATAAACTAACTCATCATCATCAATTACAATGGGAATTTATGTTATTTCCGAACTACCCATAAAGGTATGAGAAGAAGGGGGGAGGGGGGGGGGGAGGTCATAATACCCAAAAACACAATTTGTGTTAAAGCATTCATGGGGTAATTCACACCCCCTTAGTTGTTGGCAATACCAATTTTTGGTTAAGCCAGCAACAGACTATTGTCGCCAATCGGCCTATCGACTTATTGATGAACACGACTTGTTGTTGTTGTTGTTAATTTTTGTTTTTTTTTTTTTTGCTTTTCTTGTTGACTTTATCCAACTACAACACACTCTGTTGGTATGGCCCGAACCGTTTGTTAATTTAATGATAAAATTATCAATTTGTTGTGCCGGGCGTATCTGACGAACAGAGAGACAGACAGACGTAGATACTTTGGGGCTATGTAAAAAATAAACATTTACAATGATAAACAAACAATCATTAACGCACCAGATAAATGCATGCTAACCGCCCGAACGCCAACACCAACAACAACCACAACATTATTTCCCTTTGGTGCAATAATGCAATGCCATGCCATGCCGGCGGCATAAAAATCGGAAAAAAACCAAATCAACAAACCGCCCGCCCAATGAATCCATCATCAATCGAAAGTGAAATATTGAATCGAGATATTGTCAGATAATAAAATCCAATGGCATTGTTACAGTGGGTGGATTTTTTTCAAATCTTGAAATTTCGTATTGAAAGTGTACGAAAAGTACTTAAATGTACTGAAAATTGAATATTTTGTATTGGACAAATGGAATGGCTAGAATTGCATATTTGGAATGAGAGTCACTGATAGAGTGCAGGATAGATGTCTGGAAGTTTTTTTTGGAAATTCAAAAATTAAGGTTACGAAAAATTCCAAAATGGTACTAAACATTTGCTATTATGTGAACGAATAGAGCTAAAAAATTTGAAATTTGGTATAAGAATCAAGGTTGGAAAATGAGATTTATATATGATGGTGATCTGGGAAACGTGTACTACAAGTGTACGTAAAGTACCAAAAAGTACAATATTTGGTACAATTTGGTATTGGGTGAAGTGCTATTTTTTTCAAGCCATAATCGTGGATTTTTTAAAATAAATTTTCTCGTGCCTTAATCGTGAATTTTTTTAAGCCATAGACCTGGATTTTTTATATAATTTTTTTAAGGACATATGGAGCACTAATCGTGGATTTTCAAAATATTTTTTTCAAGAACCTATGGAGCACTAATCGTGGATTTTTTAAATATATTCATTATAATTTTTAAATAATTTTTTTTCCACCTATGGGGCAGAAATCGTGGATTTTTTAAATATTTTTTTGAAGGACATATGGAGCAGTAATCGTGGATATTTCTAATTTTTTTCAAACACCTATGGAGCAGTAATCGTGGATTTTAAAAATATTTTTTTAAGGATCTATGGAGCAGTAATCGTGGTTTTTATAAATATTTGTTCAAGGACCAATGAAGCAGTAATCGTGGATTTTTTTAAATATTTTTTTTCAAGGACCTATGGAGTAGTTGTCGTGGATTTTTTAAGTATTTTTTTGAAGGACATATGTTACAGTAATGGTGGATTTTTTTAATATTTTCTCAAGGACCAATGAAGCAGTAAATGTTGGTTTTTTTTCAAATATTTTTTAAGGATCTATTGAGCAGCAATCGTGGATTTTAAACTATTTTTTTAAGGATCTATGGAGCAGTAATCGTGGATTTTTTTAAGTATTTTTTGAAGGACATATGTTACAGTAATGGTGGATTTTTTAATTTTTTTTTCAATGACCTATGGAGCAGTAATCGTGGATTTTAAAATATTGCTTTTAAGGATCTATGAAGCAGTAATCGCGAATTTTTTAAATATTTTTTTAAGGATCTAGGGATCAGTAATGGTGGATTTTCTAAATATTTTTTTAAGGATCTATGGAGCAGTAATCGTGGATTTTTAAATATTTTTTTCAAGGACCTATGGAGAAGTAATCATGGATTTTGAAAATTTTTTTCAAGGACCTATGGAGCAGTATTCGTGGATTTTTTAAATATTTTTTTAAAGAGCTATGGAGCAGTAATCGTGGATTTTTTAAATATTTTTTTTTAAAGAGCTATGGAGCAGTAATCGTGGATTTTTTAAATATTTTTTTTAAAGAGCTATGGAGCAGTAATCGTGGATTTTTTAAATATTTTTTTCAAGCCTAAACGTGGATTTTTTAAATATGATTTTTAAAGACCTATGGAGCAGTAATCGTAGATTTTTTAAATTTTTTTTTTCAAGGACCTATGGAGCAGTAATCGTAGATTTTTTTAAATATTTTCTTTTTTTAAACAGTGTGGCTTGTTTGTTCGGGATACCGTAGTATTTTGTTGTTGCAAAATGGTCAGGCTTTATCCTTTTATTGTTGTTTTTTTTTCAAGGACCCATGGAGCAGTAATCGTGGATTTTTAAAATATTTTTTTAAGGATATATGGAGCAGTAATCGTGGGTTTTTTAAATATTTTTTTCAAGGTCCTATGAAGCAGTAATCGTGGATTTTTAAAAGTATTTTTTTATTGACAAATGGAGCAATAATCGTGGATTTCTAAAATATTTTTTTAATCAGTAATCGTGGATTTTTAAAATATTTTTTTAAGGATCTATGGAGCAGTAATCGTGGATTTTTAAAAGTATTTTTTTATTGACAAATGGAGCAATAATCGTGGATTTCTAAAATATTTTTTTAATCAGTAATCGTGGATTTTTAAAATATTTTTTTAAGGATCTATGTAGCAGTAATCGTGGATTTTTAAAATATTTTTTTAAGGATCTATGGAGCAGTAATCGTGGATTTTTAAAATATTTTTTTAAGGATCTATGGAGCAGTAATCGTGGATTTTTAAAATATTTTTTTAAGGATCTATGGAGCAGTAATCGTGGATTTTTAAAATATTTTTTTAAGGATCTATGGAGCAGTAATCGTGGATTTTTAAAATATTTTTTTAAGGATCTATGGAGCAGTAATCGTGGATTTTTAAAATATTTTTTTAAGGATCTATGGAGCATTAATCGTGGATTTTTTAAATATTTTTTTCGAGGACCTATGGAGCAGTAATCGTGGATTTTTAAAATATTTTTTTAAGGATCTATGGAGCAGTAATCATGGATTTTAAAAATATTTTTTTTAAGGATCTATGGAGCAGTAATCGTGGATTTTAATTTTTTTTTAAGTATCTATGGAACAGTAATCGTGGATTTTAAAAATTTGGATTTTTAAAATCCAAATCGTGGATTTTTCTAATTTTTTTCAAACACCTATGGACCAGTTATGGTGGATTTTTTAAATATTTCTTTTCAAGGACATATGGATCAGTTATCGTGGATTTTTAAAATATTTTTTTAAGGACCTATGGAGCAGTAATCGTGGATTTTTTAAGTATTTTTTGAAGGACATATGGAACAGTAATCGTGGATTTTTTAAGTATTTTTTTTTTTTTTTTTTTTTTTGAAGGACATATGGAACAGTAATCGTGGATTTTAAAAATATTTTTTTAAGGATCTATGGAGTGTACGAAAGGTACCAAAAAGGACCATATTTAGTACAGTTCATAATATTCATATTTGGTATTGGCTATTTGGGATGGTGGTAGGTACATATTGCCGAAACCACATGTACCAACAATTGTACCAAAAAAGGTATGAAATAGTACCAAAAAGTACCATATTTGGTACTATTTGATATTGGGTTAACAAATAATGCTTTAAATATGAAATTTGGTGTTAGGGTGAAATTTGCTGTTCATATGTAGCCTAGGCATATGGAGGTGGTTTGGGCAATGTGTACTACAAGTGTACCAAAAGTACTAAATTTGATACAACTTGGTGTTGGGTGAGCAAATCAAATCTGATATTAGAGTCGCAGTTCATGTGTAGCCTGGGCATATGGAGGGGGTTTCGGAAATGTGTACCAAAAATTGTAGGAAAAGTACTAAATGGATATTTTTATACTATAATTTTACGAAAAGTACTAAATGGTACTGTTGGTATTGGGTGAAGGAATAAAGATAAAACCTTAAATTGCGATAGATGTCACTGTATGTATCCGAAATTGAGATATGTAAGTGATTTCCGATATTTGTACGAGAATTGTACGAAATGTACTAAATGGTACTAACTTTGGTATTGGGTGGAGGGATATGGCTGGAATCCTTAAATTTGATATTGAGGTCTCTGTTGATATTTGGAATTGATATATAGAAGTGGTTTTGAAAATGTGTGCTATATTTGTACGAAAAGTACAAATTGGTACTAAATTTGGTTCGGGGTGAAGGAATAGAGATACAATTCTGAAATTTGAGATAGATGTCACTGTTGGTATCTGGAATTGAGATATGGAGGTGGTTTTGGTATGATAATCATAATCGTACGAAAAGTACTAAATTTGGTATTGGGTGAAGGAATAGAGCTGGAATCCCGAAATTCGATATTGGGGTCTCTGTTGGTATTTGGAATTGAGATATAGGAGTGGTTTTGAAAATGTGTGCTATAATTGTACGACAAGTACCAAATGATACTAAATTTGATATAAAATAAATGAATAGGGCTGAAATCTGAAATTTTGTACTTAGATTACTGATGGATATGGCTGGAATCTTCAAATTTAATATTGAAGTCCAGATACCAGAATTGAGACATGGAGATGGTTTTGGAAATATGTACTATAATTGTACGAAATATACTATATAGTACTAATATTTGGTATTGATGTTATCTGTGTTTGAGATTTGGCGATGGTTTGGAAGCAGTAATCGTAGATTTGTAGATTTTTTTTCAATCGTGGATTTTTTAAATATTTTTTTTCAAGCCATAATCGTGAATTTTTAAATATTTTTTTCAAGCCATAATCGTGGATTTTTTAAATAGTTTTTTCAAGCCATAAACGTGCTTAAATATTTTTTCATGCCATAATCGTGGATTTTTTAAATAAACCTTTTCAAGGACCTGTGGAGCTGTAATCGTGGATTTTATAAATAAATTTTTCCAAGGACCTATGGAGCAGTAATCGTGGATTTTTTAAATATTTTTTTTCAAGCCATAATCGTGGATTTTTTAAATATTTTTTTAAGCCATAATCATGGATTTTTTAAATATTTTTTTTAAGCCATAATCGTGGATTTTTTAAATATTTTTTTCCAAGCCATAATCGTGGATTTTTTAAATATTTTTTTCCAAGCCGTAATCGTGGATTTTTTAAATATTTTTTTCAAGCCATAATCGTGGATTTTTTTAATATTTTTTTTTTCAAGCCGTAGATTTTTTAAATATATTTTTTTTCAAGCCATAATCGTGGATTTTTTAAATAATTATTTTTTCAAGCCATAATCGTGGATTTTTTAAATAATTATTTTTTAAGCCATAATTGTGGATTTTTTAAGTAATTATTTTTTCAAGCCATAATCGTGGATTTTTTAAATAATTATTTTTTAAGCCATAATTGTGGATTTTTTAAATAATTATTTTTTCAAGCCATAATCGTGGATTTTTTAAATAATTATTTTTTCAAGCCATAATCGTGGATTTTTTAAATAATTATTTTTTCAAGCCATAATCGTGGATTTTTTAAATAATTATTTTTTCAAGCCATAATCGTGGATTTTTTAAATATTTTTTGAAGCAAGCCAAAAACGTGCTTAAATATTTTTTTCAAGCCAAAAACGTGCTTAAATATTTTTTTGAAGTCATAAGCGTGCTTAAATATCTTTTTCATGCCATAAACGTGGATTTTTCAAATAAATTTTTTCAAAGACCTATGGAGTATTAATTGCAGATTTTTTAAATATTATTTTTAAAGGACCTATGGAGCATTAATCGTGGATTTTTTAACTATTTTTTTCAAGGACCTATGGAGCAGTAATCGTGGATGAAGCTTTAATCTTGGATTTTTCAAATATTTTTTTCAAAGACCTATGGAGCATTGATCGTGGATTTCTTAAATATCTTTTTAAAGAACCTACGGAGCATCGACAGTGTATTTTTAAAATATTTTTTTAAGGACCCATGGATCAGTAATCGTTGACATTTTAAACATTTTTTAGGTCCTATGGAGCAGTAATCGTGAATTTTTTAAATATTTTTTTCAAGGACCTATGGAGCTGTAATCTTGGATTTTTTAAATATTTTTTCCAAGCCATAATCGTGAATATTTAACATAAAATTTGTCGAGGACCTTCCAAGCCATAATCGTGAATATTTAACATAAAATTTGTCGAGGACCTGCTAAGCCATAAACGCGAATATTTTAAATAATTTTTTTCAAGGACCTTCCGAGCCATAATAGTGGATATTTTACATAATTTTTTTTCAAGCCAAATCATGGATTATTTAAATAAAATTTCCAAGGATCTATGAATCAATGATCGTGGATTTTTTTTTTCAAGGACTGTCCAAGCCATAAACGTAGATTTTTTAATTCATTTAAAAAAAAAAAATTCCCATGGAAAATCTCCCACTGTACCGGTGGGTTTGTTTAACATTTAACACATAATCGAAACAAATTGATGGATATATCTTCCCAACTATTATTGCTGTCGTTGTTGTTGTTTTCTACTCTCCTTGTATCTTATTTGTATTTACTCAAGATATTCTTACATACACACATACATATCTTGCTTCGTCATACCCCTGAAAGAAATGGGTAAAATATTCGTTGAAGAAATATTTTCTAAAGGATTTGTTGTTTGAGTTGCGCTCTGTGGCGACATTGGGTATTTTCTTCTTCACACTTCAAGACCAACTGCAGTCAATGTTATTTGCTTACAATTAAGATTGAACACATACACATACATACAACGGGGTGTTGAGGGCAAACATATATATGTTCATCGGGATGTTGAGACCATACAGTTGGGTGTCCCTATATGAGATATTTTTTTCAATCCACAAGGAGTTGGAGAGGATTTGATTCAGATCGGGTAGGCAATATATTGAAATGCATTATAGAACCTAGGGGGATCATTTTCCATACCGTTCCGGAGAGGGTATATATCATTTGATACGGTCAAAACGTGCCTAGTCGAAATAACGCTTTTACACACTAGGTCTCTTTGGACCAAATCCATTTCAGGATATTTGGAGTCGATCTAACGATGTCCGTCCGTCTGTCTGTCTAGCTGGTACATACGATAACTCTCGAAGGGAGTATCCAATTTGATCCAAACTTGATATATCGTAATATTATTATCAAACTAAGATCGAGTTCGTAGATGTGCCATATCGGTCCACTCCCTCTGGTACCTCCCCTTACAAAAGGTCAAAATAATGAATATCCATGAAGCTCATAAAATACGAAATTAACATCCTTTTTAATTCAGACATCGCACATCACAATATTTCTATCTATCTTTTAAAAAGATGGTAGAGATCGGTCCATTCCTTTTGGTACCTTCTCCACAAAGGGTCAAAGTTTTGAATAACCAAAGGAATTATAATATCCAAAAAAAGCATCCGATTACCTTCATATTTCACACATCTAATTATCTTCAACCCAAGATCTGGTGTGAAGATGGGGTATATCGGTCCTCTCCTTCTGGTAGCTCCTCCCACAAAGGGTCAACATTTTCGGAACCTGTTCGAAGAGGATCAACAATTTGAATAATCATAACAGAAGTCAAAATAATCGAACATTGGATAAGGGTATACATCAGTCGGCAAAAGCGATTGATACTTTTTGATTCAGATCGAGTAGACAGAATATTGATGTGACCGACATAGCCCAGTTTTCGAATAAAATCAGAGTTATGGGAGAAAATTTTCTCTCACACATATATACCTCTGTCCCATTTTTTCATGAGTATATCCGATTTTTTGCTGTAGAGTATCAAATTGATTAAATTATTGGCCCTTGCGGGCTTTCAAAAATTGGCATAGAGGACGGTATTTCACGTCCACTATGACGAGGTATTGGTTAAAGTTTTCAACTAGCAATAATCGCACCTCAGCTAAACTTCATTGGTTACGATATTACCGCTGCGCAAGGCTAACTATTCGATGCCGAAGCCTGGCGTTATATTATTCAAGTTTAACGAAGTAAATGAGAATTATTTCGAGTAGAGAGGCAGATATAAATGACGTTGCAATGAAAATTAATTAACTTTTTTATGGTTGATACAGTTCAAATGTGCGGACATACACATGGGAGAATATTAAAGTTTTGCAAAGGAATGGAAAAGTCCGAAACCGGTTTTGGAGTTTATGGTGCAAAAGATTCTGTGGCATTTATCTTTTGGAGGGATGATCGCAAATATTTTGTCTGTCAGACTAAAGGTTCGCTCAAGAAAAAATATCATAAGGGAGGGAAAATATTGGGAAGCTGAAAATAGGGAAGGTTTTGAATAATAATTTCTGACTTCAGCAAAAATCTCCTTCCCATTTGACAGACAGTAAAAAAGCTCAAATCGAAACATTTTTTTAAAGGATTTAATTATCTCCAGTTTCCCTACCAAGCTTTTCAACCCCTTACAAGCCAAAAATATTTAAATGTCGTATTTTTTTTTTTTTTTTTTTTTTACAAATACCTCATTTTGAATTTATATTGAAAGTAGGGAAGGTTTTGAATAGTATTTTCTGTTTTTAGCAAAAAAAAAAATTCTTTATAATTCGCAACCAGCAGAAAAGCCTGAAATCAATGCAAGCAGGTTATTACAATTAATTTTATTCCCCATAATCAACATTTCCAACCCCCCAAAAAGCCACAAATTATTCATTTAAATGTCTTTTTTTCCTCATATCTTGCGTGGAATTTATGATTGCGATTTTAAAAATATTTTTTTGCCACCCAAAAATTCTCATTACCTTCCAAAAACTCCCCACTTAAGACATTCCCACATTCCCTTAGTTGGTTAGACTTGTGCAGTGGCATGATTGCAACCCATGAAGCTATGGCTGAGGTGCGATTATTGCTAGTTGAAAACTTAAACCAATAACTCGGCATAGCGACCGTTAACCAACGTTTGCTATGACAATTTTTCAAAGCCCGAAGGGGCTAATAATCAAATACATTTAAAAAAACCAGTAAAAAAGTCCTAAAGTCGGGCCGATTTTATGATACCCTACACCACTTTGCTAATTTAGTTGAGCTCCACATAACATTTAAAAGTTTTTATGGGAGAATTCAATCATACACCCTATGATTATAATTATAATTTAAAATTCAAAGGACTTAATATGCCGAAGCCCATTTGGTGCACAATTAATTTGAAATCGGATAAAGATATATATGGGAGCTATATCCAAATCGGAACCGATCTCGATAAAATTTGACAAAGATATTTCTGAGCTGTATTTGATATATTTCCCTGAATATCGTTGTTACGGAGTGCATATTACGGCTGTGGGTAACAAGTACAACAAATCGGATGAACAATATATATGGGAGCTATAGCTATATCTGAACCGATCTTCACCAAATTTGGCATACTACCTTCTGGACTCAGTTTGGTCGTAAGTGCCAAATTTCATCCAATTTGGGTAAATATTAGACGTTTGGTGCACAATAAAGGGTAAATCGGACGAAGTTATATATGGGAGGTATATCCAAATCTGAAACGATCTCGATAAAATTTGGCAAAGATATTTCTGAGCTGTATTTGATATATGTCCCTGAATATCGTTGTTACGGAGTGCATATTACGGCTGCAGAGGACAAAAATAACAAATCGGATGAACAACATATATGGGAGCTATAGCTATATCTGAACCGATTTCGATCAAATTTGGCATACTTATTTTCGGGCCTAATTTGGTTGTATGTGCAAAATTCCATTCGGGCTGATATTACACGTTTGGTGCACAATAAAATGCAAATCGGACGAAGATATATATGGGAGCTATATCTAAATTTTTACCGATTATCTCCAATTTCAATAGGGTTTGTCCTTGGGCCAAGCAAATGTTGTTTGGAAAATTTCATTTCAATCGGATAATAAATGCGACCTGTACTTTTTTTACAAAAATACATGGACGGACGGACGGACATGCATAAATCGACTCAGAATGTGATTCTATGCAGATCATCAAAAGGGTCTATGGGTCTATCTCGTTTCCTTTTGCATGTTACAAACAAATGCACAAAGACATAATACCCCGACCACCTTGTGGTGTAGGGTATAAAAAAAAATAAAAAATCGGCCAACCGATCTCCAGGAAATATAATATATAGAAAAATGGAATTGTTTCGTAATTGTAAAGGATAAGTAGATTGCGATTTTTGTAACATTTGCCAGGGATAAGGGATTTTTTAACTTATATTTTTTTAATTATCCGCAAAATTTTTTAATCATTAATTTGAGGCTCGTGAAGCCCACGCTGATACTGATTTTTGTAAATTTATATTTAAGTGGTCAACAGATTATAGAATTTTTGTTACTTTTCTCAGGATCTTAGCAGAAAGTGATATTTTATTTTTTTTTTTTTTTTTCAAATACCCATCGATAGTGTATTAAAAATATATATTTTTTAAAGATTGTGGATTTTTAATTTTTTTTTATTGATCGAAAGGGTTCGGAAGGTATAAGGTATACATTTTTTTACCGTCACTTAGATCGTTATTTTAAGGATTTCTTACAAATATTTTTTTTAACAAGGAGCAAGGGATAGGAATTTATTAAAAATATTTTTAACATATTTTTAGAATATTTTTTATCCATATGGCTAGAGAGGCTATATATCATTTGATACGGCCGTGGTCTCTTTGGACCTCCCCCACAAAATGTCAAAATTTTGAATAATTACAACTCTTATAAAAAATGATGTAAGAGTCCGATTGTCTTCAAATTACACACATCACAATATTTTTATTAGTCCCAGGTATGGTGTGAAGATGGAATAAATCCGTCCACACTTTCTAGTACCTGCTCCAGAAAGGGTCAACATTTTTAAGTTTTCCAGTGTTTAGTCATAATCTTGAATGAAGGAATTTTTCTCACTGCTAGACACAAGCATAATTGTGGATTCTTATACCCTCCACCATTCTATGGAGGATATATTGAATTTGTTATTCCATTTGTAACTCCTCAAAATATTTATTATGGATCAGCGTAAAATTCTAAGACGATCTAGCGATGCCCGTCTGTCTGTCTGTCTTTCCGTCCGTCTATTGTAATCACACTATCTTTTGAACGAATTGATATAGATGGCTTAAATTTTGCTTACATCCATGGTCTACAAGTAGGCAGGTTAAGTTCGTAAATGGGCCATGTCGGTCCTCGATTTCGTAAAGCCCCCATATAACAGTACCTCCCGATATTTCCTATTTTTACGATATTTTTAGCGACAATATTTACCGGAATTTTTTCAAATTTCATATAAAAAATTCGTAATGAGAATTACAGCCTATGACAGAAATTTTTGTATACAGGTCCACGTCTTCGTATGGCCCTCACATATCGGTACCTCCCGATATTCGGGATTTTGATGACTTTAGCGACAATATTCACCGGAATTGTAAAAAATTTTATATTTAAAGTTTGTAATGGATACTACAGCCTAAGACAGAAAATTGTCTTTGCAGGTCAATGCCTTCGTATAGCCCCTTTATAATGGTACCTCCTTTTTCGGTATTTTGATGATATTGGCGACATTATTTCGTAAGGGATACTACAGCCTATGACAGAAAAGTGTCTGTGCAGGTCCAAGTCTTCGTATAGCCCTCATATATCAGTACCTCCAGATATTCGTTTTTTTATGATTTTAGGGACAATAATCACAGGAATTGAAGGTCGTAATGGATACTACAGCCTATGACAGAAAATTGTCTGTATACCGCCTTCGTATACCCCCCATATGGCGGTACCTCTCAATATTCGATATTTTGATGATTACATTATGATCAAGTTTCGCATTTGAATATTGTAATATCTTGTGACAAAAGTTGCCCATGCAGGTGCACGTCGTCGTATAGACCCTAATATAACGACTACACTCGCCATTTTTAAGATGTTAACAGAATTTTTAATGGATTTTTTTTTTTTTTTTTTGAAAATTGCCAACTTCGTTTCAAATGGTGGAGGGTATTATTTTTTTTAAAAATTTATTGAATGGAAGCAAAAAATGTCGGAATTAGCATCAAATTTTAAAATAAGTTTTTTGGAATTGGTCACCTTTGGCACGAATTATGGCCTTCAAACGGCCGGCCAATGAAATCGTCACACGCTGCCCGACTGTAGCTCTGTGGTATTTTGGTCCATTCCCGGCGAAGCACTTGCTTGAGGTGATCTACACTTTGGTATTTTTTAGTGCCAACCTTGCTTTCCGAAATACTCCAGACACAATAGTCCAACGGATTGGTATCCGAAGATTTGGTGGCCATTGTGCGCTGGAAATGAACCTGATTTTTTAACCATTCTTAGGTGGCGCATGCTGAGTGCGATGGTGCTGAGTCCTGTTGGAATGTCCAAGGCCTGCGACCAAAATGTTTGCGAGGCCAAAGCTTTAATACACCTTCCAGAATATTTTCGCGATAATATTCGGCATTTATTCTGATGCCACGGTCTGTCGATTAATACGAGCAGAGAGCGACCATCGGCTGTTATGGCGGCCCATACCATCACCATGGCCCGCGCTTGAGTTCTGGTGTCCAACCGAAGGTGCACATTTGCAGCTGACCTCTTTGGCAAGTAAACACAATCATTTTGTGTGTTTACAAACTGCTGGACAACGAATGTTTTCTCGCCGGAGAGCGGAGAAAATCAAATTCGGCAGTTCACCACTTTCGGCCAAGCGAAACAACTCTTTAGCTCTTTTGAGTCTATTTTCTTTCTGTGGCGGTGTAAGTTTTTGCACTTTTTGGAATTTCAATGGCTTTACCCAGAGTTCATTTTTCAATATTTGCCGAATGGAATATTGCGATATGTTCAGCTCACGAGCCATTTTTCGGCCACTGCGACGCGGGTTTCGATCAAGTCGCTTCTTTACTTTTCCAACTATTTCTGCTGATGTTGCTGTCTTCTTCCGTCCACATCCTTGATGTCGGGCTACGCTACCAGTATCACGGCAACGAGCGATGGAACGAGACACAAAAAATTTATTCACATTTAAATGCTGGAGTGCTCTAACGATATCCACTTGTGGTCTTAGAGCCACGTATAAAGAAATCGCAATATCACGCTTGAATTCCATCACGAATAACTTTTTTTCTGGAAAATTCTCACCAAAATGCTTTTGTACGCTTGTAAACATTATAATGAGCTGTCTCACCCTGTATAGATCCGCGTTTTCGTATAGCCCCCATATAAGGGTAACTCCCGATATTCGGAATTTTGAGATTTTTGCAGCATTTTTCCCGAATTTGTCTAAAAATTGGTATTTGTAATGGGTTCTGGCTCCGGTGGCAGAACAGTGAATATCTAGGTTCCATCGGATATTCGACATTTTCGTGATTTAAGCCACATTTTCTAATAGATTTGTGTGGAATTTGGTATTTGTATGGGTTGTATGGATTTTACAACCGGCGTCAAAACATTTTCCATATTGGTCTTTTCATCCTAGTCACATTTACCCACAAAATTATATAAATTTTGGTATTTAAGACCAGTAGTAGATTACAATCGTTGTAGTATAAAATTGTACATATATATGCCTCCTTTTTTGTATGGCCCCATAGAACGGCTCCAACCATTCTCCTACCGATCTCACTGGGGTCTGTAGTTTAAAGTGGAATAGGTTTGGATCCAGATACTTTTGCATAAAAATGTTTTCTTTACCCAATGATGGAGGGTATTAGAAGTTCAGCCCGGCCGAACTCAATGTCTTTTTATTTTTTGTAACAATCAATAATTGGATATTTTTTCAGAGACAAAAAAATTGATAACTTTTAATAAATATTTTTAAGAGTTCTTAAATCTACAATTCCAGGCCTACAATTGTAGGTTTTTTCAAATTATTTTTCCAAATACTACCTGATGTGATTTAGGATATTTACATATATAATCACGATTTTTTAAATATTATATTTAAACCTGCTTTTATGATAAATATCCAATAGCAGCTTAGAATTTTAATAAAATATTTTTCTAAAGCAATCAGATTTTATTTTCCAGTTTTTTTTCGAATATTTTCCCTTTTTTTAATTTTTTTTCTTTGGCTATAGAGCCTATAATTCCGTATTTTTATATATATAGTTTTTTATATATAATAGTTTTTTAAATAATTTTTTTTTTTCTGAAGCAATCATATTTTTTTTTAATTTTTTCCGAATGTTTTTTTTTATTTTTTTCCCTTTGGCTATCGGGCCTATAATTCCGTATTTATTATTATTTTTTTTTTAATTTTTTCGAAAGTTTTTCTTATTTTTTTTTTTTTTTTTGTTTGCTATTAGAGTCTAAAATTCTGGATTTTTATTTTTTTGAATATTTTCTTTTTTTTAATTTTTTCTCTGGCTCTCAGGACTTTAATCCTGTTTTTATTAAATATATTTTTTTGTCATTCTTTTCTTTTTTGTTTGTAAATTATATCATGAAGCCCTTATTCAAATTATTTTTTCTCAATTCAAGATAAGAAACAAATCCCTCTGATTAACTTATCTTGAAAATTTGCTTAACAATCAATCATCAAAAGAACAAATTTACTGAATTTCACTAGGCCTCGCTGTGCGACAACTCCTTCAGTTCTTTAAAGAAAACCCCAGGTCCAACTGGGCGGTCATGGAAACACCACATCCACACCACCACCTCACAATCCATATGCTTATCGTGGCGACATTGAGTGTGACGATAATCTTGGCGGTTGACGATAATGGTGACAAAAGATGTGTCTAGGTTACCACCAACAAATAACGACGACGACAACAGCAACAACAACACAAGGTGGAAATTTCCTCAACATTTGCCTGCCACCAAAGACAAATGTCTTCACATGGTGTGGGCTACGACGGCATTGGTATTTCAATTGTAATGAATGACTTGTTACTGTTGTTATTGTTGTTGTTTATGGGTGTCAGATGTCAGGAGCGTTCAGTGACTAGGAATAATTTTATTTTTCAAACATTTGTAAACAAACCCCAGGAAAATGTAGAAAATGTTTCAAAATATTGCATTCTGTTTCATGTCACTTCAATAATTTGGGTTTCAAACTCCTTCAGGAAAGGGTAGTAGCGATGACTATTCAAATTTCTTTTTTTTTTTTTTCTTTTCAGGAAAGGGACAAGAAAATTTTTTTATTTTTAGAAACTTCATAAACAAATTGCTTAAATATCCTTGTTTGAAGTTGTTTCCTTTTCCAACCGAATGTATTTAAATTTATTTATTCACCCTGTTTGTTTATTCTATTTAATTTTTCTTTTTTTTTTTTTTTGTTTTTATTTCACATTTTAAATTTCAAAAAAATTGTTTATTTAAACCCCGCACAAGGTTTTGTAACTCTCTCTCCTCCCGCCATTTTTGTGGTTTCCCTATCATATAGGTTTTTTTTTAATATTCCACTCCTTCATTTCGAGTAGTTTCATCAGGTTTTTGTTGCATCTCAATTCTGTCATTTTAATTATCCGCTTTTGCGATGGCATTTGATGACAACGTTTTCGACTGTTTTGGCTTCTGATGTCCCCTCCCCTATCCGTTGAAGTGCGTGCCGAACTGTTTTCTTTTTTCTCTCTCGCTCTCTCTTCAATTGTTTATTCAAAATTTTGTATGCAATTCATGTTGCAAATCGGCTTATTTTGCACAATTCAACATTTTGTTCAATAAAAGGCTCAGGCTCGAATAAGTCCTGTTTTTATACGGTTCAATGGAAATTTTCGTAGTTGTGTTTTTCGTCGTCGATTTTGTAGTTGCTGTCCTTTCATGAACTTAAAATTTGGAAACGTGCTGTTGCATATCAATGTGACAGTGGGAAAAATATAAAAATGCACTTCAAAAAAAAAAAAAAAAAAAAATAAAAAAAAAAATAATAATAATAATAATAACAATAAATAAAAAAATAATAATAAATAAATTATTTTTAAAAAGCTCTTAAAAAATACCCTTTTTAGTCATAAAAATATATATATTTTTAAAATATCGAATAACCTTTATTGGTCATACGAAAAACAAAAAAAAAAAAAAAAAAAATATATATATATATATATATATATATATATATATATATATATATATATATATATATATATATATATATATATATATATTTATATATATATATATATATATATATATATATATATATATATATATATATATACGCATATATAAATTTCCTTTTGAAAAAAAAACTTTGGTAGACTCAAATTCCATGGCTCCGCCCTTGATTTAAATATTCCAAAAGTTTTTAATCCTTTGAAAAAATAATTACACATATCATATTTTTTCAGGAACATATATTTTAAATTGTCCATGCCTTTGTATTTTCTATAAAATATTTCTCAAGAAATACCAAGTTCAAAAAATTTTAAGGATAGAAAAATATTAAAAATCTTAAAAATAACAGGTTTTGTGGTCCTAATAGTGTTCGGGTTTAATACACTAGAAAAAAAATTATTTCTGAAAAAAAATTTGCGATAGGTATGAATTAAAAAAAGTGGTCCTTAGTAGAGTTCCCACGCCGAAATAGTTTTGACCAAAAAATCTTAAAAAAAAAATACATTTTTTATTTTTTCTATTTTTCAGATCTTTATTATAGTAAATTTTTGGAATTATTTTAAAGCTAACTTACATACATTTTTTTTTTTTTTTTTTTTTTGAAAGTTCTCTTTCACATTTTAAATAAATTTTAAATTTTTGACAGAAAATTATTTTGTTGGCAATTTTTTATCATACATATTATTTTGAATTATTGACAGAAAATTGCTTACAAAAATTTGCCACGCCTTCCTATAATCCCCATATAACGGTACCTCTCATTATTCGCTATTTTGACGATTTTAGCAATATTTTTCAACAGAATAATCTCAAACTTGGTATTTGGAGTTCGTAAGAGGGGCCGCCCTCGCTGACAAAGATAATTTTTTACATTCTGCCGATTTCTTTCATATTGTGAAGGTAATTAAAGATTCGGATAGGCCAAACTTAATTGCTTTTTTACTTGTTATAAATCAGTTTTTTTTATTATTTTTAATATTACTTTCAAGATATCTTTAATTTTTTCCAAGCTTTTTAGTTGGGGTTTTCTCTACTGATCTGTCTTATCGTAGTCATGTACTTTATGAAAATGATTTTTATATCATTTATAAATTGTGAATTAAAAAAAATAAATAAATTGGTTGCCAAACCCTAAATTTGAAACCCCTAAAAATAAAGATTACCCCATAACTAAAACTTAGTAAACCAATCTGAACAATAAGGCTTGTTCTTTAATTTTCGTTTCATAGAAATGTGAAAACTGTTTTAATATCCAATTTCCAAAAATCCACGTTTATTTGGTCCTTGAAAAAATATTCTTTAAAAAATCCACGTTTATTTGGTCCTTGAAAAAATATTCTTTTAAAAATCCACGTTTATTTGGTCCTTGAGAAAATATTCTTTAAAAAATCCACGTTTATTTGGTCCTTGAAAAAATATTCTTTAAAAAATCCACGTTTATTTGGTCCTTGAAAAAATATTCTTTAAAAAATTCACGTTTATTGTTATTCTTGAAAAAATATTCTTTAAAAAATCCACGTTTATTTGGTCCTTGAAAAAATATTCTTTAAAAAATCCACGTTTATTTGGTCCTTGAAAAAATATTCTTTAAAAAATCCACGTTTATTGTTATTCTTGAAAAAATATTCTTTAAAAAATCCACGTTTATTTGGTCCTTGAAAAAATATTCTTTTAAAAATCCACGTTTATTTGGTCCTTGAGAAAATATTCTTTAAAAAATCCACGTTTATTTGGTCCTTGAAAAAATATTCTTTAAAAAATCCACGTTTATTTGGTCCTTGAAAAAATATTCTTTAAAAAATTCACGTTTATTTGGTCCTTGAAAAAATATTCTTTAAAAAATCCACGTTTATTTGGTCCTTGAAAAAATATTCTTTAAAAAATCCACGTTTATTTGGTCCTTGAAAAAATATTCTTTAAAAAATCCACGTTTATTGTTATTCTTGAAAAAATATTCTTTAAAAAATCCACGTTTATTGTTATCCTTGAAAAAATATTCTTTAAAAACTCCACGTTTATTGTTATCCTTGAAAAAATATTCTTTAAAAAATCCACGTTTATTGTTATCCTTGAAAAAATATTCTTTAAAAAATCCACGTTTATTGTTATCCTTGAAAAAATATTCTTTAAAATGTCCACGTTTATTGTTATCCTTGAAAAAATATTCTTTAAAAAATCCACATTTATAGTTATCCTTGAAAAAATATTCTTTAAAATGTCCACGTTTATTGTTTGGCTTGAAAAAATATTCTTTAAAAAATCCACGTTTATTGTTATCCTTGAAAAAATATTCTTTAAAATGTCCACGTTTATTGTTATCCTTGAAAAAATATTCTTTAAAAAATCCACGTTTATTGTTATCCTTGAAAAAATATTCTTTAAAATGTCCACGTTTATTGTTATCCTTGAAAAAATATTCTTTAAAATGTCCACGTTTATTGTTATCCTTGAAAAAATATTCTTTAAAAAATCCACGTTTATTGTTATCCTTGAAAAAATATTCTTTAAAATGTCCACGTTTATTGTTATCCTTGAAAAAATATTCTTTAAAAAATCCACGTTTATTGTTATCCTTGAAAAAATATTCTTTAAAATGTCCACGTTTATTGTTATCCTTGAAAAAATATTCTTTAAAATGTCCACGTTTATTGTTATCCTTGAAAAAATATTCTTTAAAAAATCCACGTTTATTGTTATCCTTGAAAAAATATTCTTTAAAAAATCCACGTTTATTGTTATCCTTGAAAAAATATTCTTTAAAAAATCCACGTTTATTTGGTCCTTGAAAAAATATTCTTTAAAAAATCCACGTTTATTTGGTCCTTGAAAAAATATTCTTTAAAAAATCCACGTTTATTGTGGTCCTTGAAAAAATATTCTTTAAAAAATCCACGTTTCTTGGTCCTTGAAAAAATATTCTTTAAAAAATGTATACATTTATTTGGGTCCTTGAAAAAAATATTCTTTAAATTCTTTGTGGCCTGAATGTTCCTTGAGAAAATTTATTTAAAAAATTTCGAAAAAATTCCCAAAAATATTTTTATTCAAAAAATTTAGTTTTATTTTGTCCTACCGTTCAGTCCCCCTCCTGCGGCTAATGATAAAATTTTCAAATGTATTTAAAAACGTCCGGCACGTTTGGTTTGGTTTCTCTCTCCTGTTTTTTTTGCTCCTCGTTTTCCAACTCCGCGGACATTTTTTAAGCTATTGTTGACTGTTTTGTGATATAGTCCATATGTAGTTGCCACGACATGCATGAAATTGTGTATTTTTAACCACAAATTAAAACCGCAAATGGATAAAAATTGCAATGGCCGTTTACACACTAGCAAAAACACACACACACTAGCACCTATATACAAAACATCAAGTGATGGGGTTTTTCCTCCTCTAGAAGTAGTTTTTATGTGTTACCCCGCGATATCTACTTTTTGTTTGTATCCCCGTGTATTTATACAGAGGACATCGATGGGGGCATTTAAAAAAGCTCAAAAGTCAGCCAACACATCAATGCGACCAACAAAAAGGGAATAAAATGAAATTTTTGCAAGGCATGCCGAACCGAAATCTGCTAGGTGGTTGTAAGAGGTTTGCACCGATTTCCACAACCATTAAACCCACCTTTTTGCCCAACCAGGGAAAAAAATCAAACCCCGAACAAACATCGTTCAATGCAATGAGCATAAATTCGTTTGCATTGTTTTAAAAACGTGATTGCATTCGCTAATAATATTAGAGCATCCTGAGGAGAGGTTTTTGCTTCGCTCTCTCAGTTACCAAGGCCTAAATTACCAGCGTCGCAACCACAATGCAAAATAAACACCCAAATCGACGAGATACGAGTTCTCCCGCATTCTAAGGTTTCAGTATCGAAAAAAAATATCGAACACAGATTGTGAATTTCCAATGGCTCGAATGTTGCATGCTTGTGCATGTTTGTGTATTCGGTGTATTTGTGAAAATCTGTCCTTTAGTAAATCTCTTTTATTTGATCCCATATTGCAAGGAAATCGTACACAGAAATGTTTGTATGTGTGTGTGTACGCAGTACATATGTGCATGTAACTGTAACTCATTAGTATCCGTTTCCGTTCTGTTTAAAATGCAACCAACAAATGCCCGAATCATGGAATATACAAAAGGCCTTTTGTTCGCCTCATCCTTGTCGAAGACAATGGCTCTCAGAATTCAGAACGATAATCTATCGGACAACAACAATTTCAATAAAAACAACAACAACTACAACAGCAGCAGCAGTCGGAAAGTTGCAGATTGAATTGTATTTTAATTTTTTGTTTTAATGAACGCAATGTTGTTAATGGGGAAACGAGGGGAGGCATAAACAAATTCTTTAAAAATTCCTTGTTATCCTTAAAAAAATATTCTTTAAAAATCCAGGTTTATTTGGTCCTTGAAAAATATTCTTTAAAAAATCCAGGTTTATTTGGTCCTTTAAAAAAAATATTCTTTAAAAAATCCAGGTTTATTTGGTCCTTGAAAAATATTCTTTAAAAAATCCAGGTTTATTTGGTCCTTTAAAAAAAATATTCTTTAAAAAATCCAGCTTTATTTGGTCCTTTAAAAAAAATATTTTTTAAAAAATCCACGTTTATTGTTATCCTTGAAAAAATATTCTTTAAAAAATCCACGTTTATTGTTATCCTTGAAAAAATATTCTTTAAAAAAATCCACGTTTATTGTCGGGATGGTCCTTGAAAAAATATTCTTTAAAAAAATCCACGTTTATTGTTGGGATGGTCCTTGAAAAAATATTCTTTAAAAAAATCCACGTTTATTTGGTCCTTGAAAAAATATTCTTTAAAAAAATCCACGTTTATTTGGTCCTTGAAAAAAAATTCTTTAAAAAATCCACGTTTATTTGGTCCTTGAAAAAAAATTCTTTAAAAAAATCCACGTTTATTTGGTCCTTGAAAAAATATTATTTAAAAAATCCACGTTTATTTGGTCCTTGAAAAATATTTTTAAAAAAATCCATGCTTTTTGGTCCTTGAAAAATATTTTTTAAAAAATCCACGTTTATTGTTATCCTTGAAAAAATATTCTTTAAAAAATCCACGTTTATTGTTATCCTTGAAAAAATATTCTTTAAAAAATCCACGTTTATTGTTATCCTTGAAAAAATATTCTTTAAAAAATCCACGTTTATTGTTATCCTTGAAAAAATATTCTTTAAAAAATCCACGTTTATGGTTATCCTTGAAAAAATATTCTTTAAAAAATCCACGTTTATGGTTATCCTTGAAAAAATATTCTTTAAAAAATCCACGTTTATTGTTATCCTTGAAAAAATATTCTTTAAAAAATCCACGTTTATGGTTATCCTTGAAAAAATATTCTTTAAAAAATCCACGTTTATTTATATCCTTGAAAAAATATTCTTTAAAAAATCCACGTTTATTTATATCCTTGAAAAAATATTCTTTAAAAAATCCACGTTTATTGTTATCCTTGAAAAAATATTCTTTAAAAAATCCACGTTTATTGTTATCCTTGAAAAAATATTCTTTAAAAAATCCACGTTTATTTGGTCATTGAAAAAATATTGTTTAAAAAATCCACGTTTATTTGGTCCTCGAAAAAAATATTCTTTAAAAAATCCACGTTTATTGTTATCCTTGAAAAAATATTCTTTAAAAAATCCACGTTTATGGTTATCCTTGAAAAAATATTCTTTAAAAAATCCACGTTTATTTATATCCTTGAAAAAATATTCTTTAAAAAATCCACGTTTATTTATATCCTTGAAAAAATATTCTTTAAAAAATCCACGTTTATTGTTATCCTTGAAAAAATATTCTTTAAAAAATCCACGTTTATTGTTATCCTTGAAAAAATATTCTTTAAAAAATCCACGTTTATTTGGTCATTGAAAAAATATTGTTTAAAAAATCCACGTTTATTTGGTCCTCGAAAAAAATATTCTTTAAAAAATCCACGTTTATTTGGTCCTCGAAAAAAATATTCTTTAAAAAATCCACGTTTATTTGGTCCTTGAAAAAATATTCTTTAAAAAATACACGTTTATGGTTATCCTTGAAAAAAATATTCTTTAAAAAATACACGTTTATGGTTATCCTTGAAAAAAATATTCTTTAAAAAATACACGTTTATGGTTATCCTTGAAAAAATATTCTTTAAAAAATCCACGTTTATTGTTATCCTTGAAAAAATATTCTTTAAAAAATCCACGTTTATTGTTATCCTTGAAAAAATATTCTTTAAAAAATCCACGTCTATTGTTATCCTTGAAAAAATATTCTTTAAAAAATCCACGTTTATTTGTTCCTTGAAAAAAATATTCTTTAAAAAACCCACGTTTATTGTTTGGCTTGAAAAAATATTCTTTAAAAAATCCACGTTTATTTGGTCCTTAAAAAAATTTCCTTTAAAAAATCCACGTTTATTTGGTCCTTAAAAAAATTTCCTTTAAAAAATTCACGTTTATTGTTATCCTTGAAAAATATTCTTTAAAAAAGCCAGGTTTATTTGGTCCTTGAAAAAATATTTTTTTTTAAAAAATCCACGTTTATTTGGTCCTTGAAAATTTTTATTTCCAAAAATATTTGTTTCCTTTTCCCTGCCTTATCACACTTCACCTCCTATTTAGTTTATAATTATCAAAGCCAAATGTTAGCTCAAATATTATTCGGTAACTCAGTAATGGTCCTGTTACTGACTTCCTGTTATTGATGCTGCTCCTTCCCAGCTGAATCGGGAGTTAAATGCATTTATTGTTTTTATCAAATAGAATTGTTAATTTGATATGTGGGAGGGGGAAGCTATCATCCTATGTGGTGGGTTATTGGAAAAGTGATTTTCCATTTAAAATCCCCTAACCAACATGGAAAGTGAAAATGAGCCATCAGCACCTTGTTGGCAGCATCTGTGGAGGTTGGTGTTAAGATATCGACGTGGTTCGATGTGGTTCCATGCACTTTGGGTGTTCTGAGCATCTAAGTTAAGAAGAGGAGCATATTTCATAATGAAAGGATCTGTTCTGTTCCCTTTCAACACTTTTTGTCCTCCATTCATGCTGCCACTTAGCATAGGGATTTGTTGGTTGTTGCAACCGCATTACTTGCTGACATTGTCGACTTGTTGTGGCCAGCATTTGGTTGTCTAATTTAATATTCCTTCTTGTGGCAAAGCTTCAAAGGCTGCTGGCAGATGGGGAAAAAAACTAGAGTTTTATTTGGCCAAAGAAAGCAGATATCATAGTTTCCACTGCCATAGAGATGTTCGCACAATTGGAAATTGACTCCTCCGCCTCAACACAGCAACGAACCTAACATCCAACATGGCATCCAACCCACCAACCATTCGCTCTCACCAAATTTGCTGCTAGTGTTTTTCTGTTCTTTTGTTACACTGGCAACCTCTTTTTTTTCTGGAAACTCTTCTGGTGGCTACCAACCAACTCTTAACCCTGTCATCGCTGGCAACAACAGTCGTGGCAACTGTGGCAGTAACAGTGAATCGATAATTGATATCGTGACGAGTGTAACGTGCGTTGTACGTTAAAAGCCAAAAATGGAATTTCTAATTGAGTTTGCAAGGATTTACGTCCTCACACCACCACCCACCGTACAGCATGGTTACAAGCTCGCAAGCAACGGGGGCAAAAAGCAGAAGCACATGTTACCTAATGTGTCGAGCAAAACGAAGTTATGATATCCCTAAAATTCAGAAAATCAATTAATTGGCAATTAGGAGAATTTATTCAATCAATTTATTCAAGGATATTTTAAAGAATATTTTTTCAAGTACCCTGATAAACGTGGATTTTTTAAAGAATATTTTTTCAAGGACCAAATAAACGTGGATTTTTTAAAGAATATTTTTTCAAGGACCAAATAAACGTGGATTTTTTAAAAGAATATTTTTTCAAGGACCAAATAAACGTGGATTTTTTTAAAGAATATTTTTCCAAGGACCAATAAACGTGGATTTTTTAAAAGAATATTTTTTCAAGGACCAAATAAACGTGGATTTTTTTAAAGAATATTTTTCCAAGGACCAATAAACGTGGATTTTTTAAAAGAATATTTTTTCAAGGACCAAATAAACGTGGATTTTTTAAAGAATATTTTTTCAAGGACCAAATAAACGTGGAATTTTTAAAGAATATTTTTTCAAGGACCAAATAAACGTGGATTTTTTAAAGAATATTTTTTCAAGGACCAAATAAACGTGGATTTTTTAAAGAACATTTTTTCAAGGACCAAATAAACGTGGATTTTTTGAATCAAACAAAATATTTTTTCAAGGATCAAATAAACGTGGATTTTTTAAAGAATATTTTTTCAAGGATCAAATAAACGTGGATTTTTTAGAGAATATTTTTTCAAGGATCAAATAAAGGTGGATTTTTTAAAGAATATTTTTTCAAGGATCAAATAAACGTGGATTTTTTAGAGAATATTTTTTCAAGGATCAAATAAACGTGGATTTTTTAAAGAATATTTTTTCAAGGATCAAATAAACGTGGATTTTTTAAAGAATATTTTTTCAAGGATCAAATAAACGTGGATTTTTTAAAGAATATTTTTTCAAGGATCAAATAAACGTGGATTTTTTAAAAAATAAACGTGGATTTTTTAAAGAATATTTTTTCAAGGATCATATAAACGTGGATTTTTTAAAGAATATTTTTTCAAGGACCAAATAAACGTGGATTTTTTAAAGAATATTTTTTCAAGGATCAAATAAACGTGGATTTTTTAAAGAATATTTTTTCAAGGATCAAATAAACGTGGATTTTTTAAAGAATATTTTTTCAAGGATAACAATAAACGTGGATTTTTTAAAGAATATTTTTTAAGGATAACAATAAACGTGGATTTTTTAAAGAATATTTTTTCAAGGATAACAATAAACGTGGATTTTTAAAGAATATTTTTTCAAGGATAACAATAAATGTGGATTTTTTAAAGAATATTTTTTCAAGGATCAAATAAACGTGGATTTTTTAAAGAATATTTTTCAAGGATCAAATAAACGTGGATTTTTTAAAGAATATTTTTTCAAGGATCAAATAAACGTGGATTTTTTAAAGAATATTTTTTCAAGGATCAAATAAACGTGGATTTTTTAAAGAATATTTTTTCAAGGATCAAATAAACGTGGATTTTTTAAAGAATATTTTTTCAAGGATCAAATAAACGTGGATTTTTTAAAGAATATTTTTTCAAGGATCAAATAAACGTGGATTTTTTAAAGAATATTTTTTCAAGGATCAAATAAACGTGGATTTTTAAAGAATATTTTTTCAAGGATCAAATAAACGTGGATTTTTTAAAGAATATTTTTTCAAGGATCAAATAAACGTGGATTTTTAAAGAATATTTTTTCAAGGATCAAATAAACGTGGATTTTTTAAAGAATATTTTTCAAGGATCAAATAAACGTGGATTTTTTAAAGAATATTTTTTCAAGGATCAAATAAACGTGGATTTTTTAAAGAATATTTTTCAAGGATCAAATAAACGTGGATTTTTTAAAGAATATTTTTTCAAGGATCAAATAAACGTGGATTTTTTAAAGAATATTTTTTCAAGGATCAAATAAACGTGGATTTTTTAAAGAATATTTTTCAAGGATCAAATAAACGTGGATTTTTTAAAGAATATTTTTTCAAGGATCAAATAAACGTGGATTTTTTAAAGAATATTTTTTCAAGGACCTCTTGAGTAATAAACGTGGATTTTTTAAAGAATATTTTTTCAAGGACCTCTTGAGCAATAAACGTGGATTTTTTAAAGAATATTTTTTCAAGGACCTCTTGAGTAATAAACGTGGATTTTTTAAAGAATATTTTTTCAAGGACCTCTTGAGCAATAAACGTGGATTTTTTAAAGAATATTTTTTCAAGGACCTCTTGAGCAATAAACGTGGATTTTTTAAAGAATATTTTTTCAAGGACCTCTTGAGCAATAAACGTGGATTTTTTAAAGAATATTTTTTCAAGGACCTCTTGAGCAATAAACGTGGATTTTTTAAAGAATATTTTTTCAAGGACCTCTTGAGCAATAAACGTGGATTTTTTAAAGAATATTTTTTCAAGGACCTCTTGAGCAATAAACGTGGATTTTTTTCAAGGGCCTCTTGAGCAATAAACGTGGATTTTTTAAAAAAATATTTTTTTCAAGGACTTCTACACCAATAAACGTGGATTTTTTAAAAAATATTTTTTTCAAGGACCTCTAGACTAATAAACATGGATTTTTTAAAGATTTTTTGAAGGACCTCTAGACCAATAAACGTGGATTTTTTAAAGATTTTTTGAAGGACCTCTAGACCAATAAACGTGGATTTTTTAAAGAATATTTTTCCAAGGACCTATAGACCAAGAAACGTGGATTTTTTAAAGAATATTTTTCCAAGGACCTATAGACCAAGAAACGTGGATTTTTTAAAGATTTTTTTAAGGATGTCTCTAGAAGCCCTTGACCTTGAAGTCTTTTGCTGTCCCTAGAAAACCTTGAGGTCTTCTATTGTCTATAAAAGACCTTGAGGTCTTTTATTGCCCCTAGAAGACCTTGAGGTCTTATATTGCCTCTAAAAGACCTTGAGGTCTTATATTGCCTCTAGAAGGCCTTGAGGTCTTCTACTGTCTATAGAAGACCTTGAGAAATTCTACTGTCTATAGAAGACCTTGAGGTCTTCTATTGTCTATAGAAGACCTTGATTTCTTATGTTGCCTCTAAAAGACCTTGAGGTCTTATATATCCTCTAGAAGACCTTGAGGTCTTTTATTGTCCTTCGAAGGCTTGGTGGCATTTTATGGTAGCTAGAAGACCATTTTTTCTAAAGAATACCTTGAGGTCTTTTATTGCCTACAGAAGACCTTGAGTTCTTCTATTGCCTGTAGAAGACCCGTAGGCGACCTTAAGATCTTCTGTGGCCTATGAAACATATTATGTTCTCCCACGGTTTTGGACGTCCTTCAATTTATGTGGGATCCATAGAAGACCCTATGGCATTTCCATTTCAAAATACCCACTCTCCATTCTATAGCTCATCTAGCCGGTATTAAAACCTATGACTTCCCCCTTTGTTACTTCGAAATAACACATCCGGATAAATGGGAGCAAATACTGAAATCCTCTGGACAAAGTTGATGCAGTCATGTGTGAGTGTCAGTTGGAACGCTTTGTTGTACATTTGTGTGTGTGTGTGTGTGTGGAAATATACTCCAATGTCCAGTTTCCCTATCAGTGTGTGTGTGTGTTTGTGAATATTTGATTTCATCAATAAAGCTGAAACGATTCTCTCCATATGTATGTGTGTGTGTGTGTGTTTTTTCGCCAGTATTGGTAAACGCCAACTGATGCTGTGATAATGCTGGCCAGTTTTCCCCTGCTCGACCAGCGTTATCAAAAGGCAGCTCTCTAACTTCAACATCATTATTATCATTCCAACAATTATTCGAATATGCAGATGGCAGAATTTACTGGACCTGGTTGGTGGTGGCTATCGATATTTCGCCTGGAATAACCAATATCCCGATGATGTCGATGTGCGATGGTGATGATGATGAGTTTCTGAATCGATGAGTTGTGAGTCTGTGTGATAATTTGCCCCAGCCAGGCTAGGTGTGAGATGAGTTGGGTATGAAGTGGAGGGATATATGGCTGAGGATGATGGTATTCTCGGCATCGTGAATTGTACGAAATGTGGTCAATTAACACATCATATCCATGTAATGTTATCTAAATGTAGCTGTCAATGTGTGTGTGTGTGTTTGCTACAGTCCACATTGATATATTGCATATGTGTTTCATATGGAAATGGCTGTTAATCGGCAGAATTTTTGCTCCCCTCAAACCAAAACCCAAAGATGCTGACAGCTTCCAAATCCTGTAAAATCAAAGGTTTCACTCTTTTGGCCAGTCCTCCGTTTTTTTTTTCGTTACGTTCTCTTGTGTTGTTGTATTCAGACTTGATTCGATTCCATAATAACCTGGTCGTCTATATGGTAACATTTGGTTGTTGTTGCCACTTTGAAGGCTTAAATGATTTTGTCTGAACCTTTTGTTGCAATAACTGAACATCCCGATGTATGAGTGAATGAATGGCTCACTGAATGAATGATGAAGATAATTGAGTGATTTTTGCACAGCAGCATTCTAGGATCGAAATAACATTCAATTAATTAATACTTGTAATTGGACGATGTTCAAATTTCGGCATGTAGGCCCAGTTAATTGTTATCATTTATTCACACAATGCCAAAGAGAGATTGGGAATTTATGTTTAATTGGGATTACTGACATGTTTCATTTTATGTATATATATTTTGTTAATTTGCCAGGTAATAATGAGGGATAATTGGGAATCAAAAAAGAGAAATCCTTTAAAAAGCAAATAAAAGAAATAAATTGAAAATATTTTTTAAAGATGAAATATAAACGTAGATTTTTTAAAAATATTTTTTAAGGACTATCCATAAACGTGGATTTTTTAAAAATATTTTTTCAAGGGTTATCCATAAACTTGGATTTTTTAAAAATATTTTTTCAAGGGTTATCCATAAACGTGGATTTTTTAAAATAATTTTTTCAAGGGTTATCCATAAACGTGGTATTTTCTAAAAATATTTTTTCAAGGACTATCCATAAAAGTGGATTTTTTAAAAAATATTTTTTCAAAAGTTATCCATAAACGTGGATTTTTTAAAAATATTTTTTCAAGGACCCACAATAAAAGTGGATTTTTTTTAAAATATTTTTTCAAGGACCCACAATAAAAGTGGATTTTTTTAAAAATATTTTTCAAGGACTATCAATAAACCTGGATTTTTAAAAATATTTTTTCAAGGGTTATAAATAAACATGGATTTTTTAAAAATATTTTTTCATGGGCTACCCATAAACGTGGATTTTTTAAAAATATTTTTTCAAGGACGCACAATAAAAGTGGATTTTTTTTTAAATATTTTTTCAAGGACCCACAATAAAAGTTGATTTTTTTAAAAATATTTTTCAAGGACTATCAATAAACCTGGATTTTTAAAAATATTTTTTCAAGGGTTATAAATAAACATGGATTTTTTAAAAATATTTTTTCATGGGCTACCCATAAACGTGGATTTTTTAAAAATATTTTTTCAAGGACCCACAATAAACATGGATTTTTTAAAAATATTTTTTCATGGGCTACCCATAAACGTGGATTTTTTAAAAATATTTTTTCAAGGACCCACAATAAACGTGGATTTTTTGAAAATATTTTTTCAAGGACCCACAATAAACGTGGATTTTTTAAAAATATTTTTTCAAGGACCCACAATAAACATGGATTTTTTAAAACTATTTTTTCAAGGACCCACAATAAACGTGGATTTTTTAAAAAATATTTTTTCAAGGACCCACAATAAACGTGGATTTTTTAAAAATATTTTTTTAAGAGTTATTCATAAACGTGGACTATTTAAAAATATTTTTTCAAGGACCCACAATAAACGTGGATTTTTTAAAAATATTTTTTCAAAAGTTATCCATAAACGTGGATTTTTTAAAAATATTTTTTCAAAAGTTATCCATAAACGTGGATTTTTTAAAAATATTTTTTCAAAAGTTATCCATAAACGTGGATTTTTTGAAAATATTTTTTCAAGGACCCACATTAACGTGGATTTTTTAAAAATATTTTTTCTAGGACCCACTATAAACGTGGATTTTTTAAAAATATTTTTTCAAGGACCAACAATAAACGTGGATTTTTTAAAAATATTTTTTCTAGGACCCACAATAAACGTGGATTTTTTTTAAATATTTTTTCAAGGACCCGCAATAAACGTGGATTTTTTAAAAATATTTTTTCAAGGACCCGCAATAAACGTGGATTTTTTAAAAATATTTTTTCAAGGACCCGCAATAAACGTGGATTTTTTAAAAATATTTTTTCAAGGACCCACAATAAACGTGGATTTTTTAAAAATATTTTTTTAAGAGTTTTACATAAACGTGGATTTTTTAAAAATATTTTTTCAAGGGTTATCCATAAACGTGGATTTTTTAAAAATATTTTTTCAAGGGTTATCCATAAACGTGGATTTTTTAAAAATATTTTTTCAAGGGTTATCCATAAACGTGGATTTTTTAAAAATATTTTTTCAAGGGTTATCCATAAACGTGGATTTTTTATAAATATTTTTTCAAGGGTTATCCATAAACGGGGATTTTTTAAAAATATTTTTTCAAGGGCTATCCATAAACGTGGATTTTTTAAAATAATTTTTTCAAGGGTTATCCATAAACGTGGTATTTTCTAAAAATATTTTTTCAAGGACTATCCATAAAAGTGGATTTTTTAAAAAATATTTTTTCAAAAGTTATCCATAAACGTGGATTTTTTAAAAATATTTTTTCAAGAGTTATCCATATACGTGGATTTTTTAAAAATATTTTTTCAAGGACCCACAATAAACGTGGATTTTTTAAAAATATTTTTTCAAGAGATATCCATAAACGTGGATTTTTTAAAAATATTTTTTCAAGGACCCACAATAAAAGTGGATTTTTTTTAAAATATTTTTTCAAGGACCCACAATAAAAGTGGATTTTTTTTAAAATATTTTTTCAAGGACCCACAATAAAAGTGGATTTTTTTAAAAATATTTTTCAAGGACTATCAATAAACCTGGATTTTTAAAAATATTTTTTCAAGGGTTATAAATAAACATGGATTTTTTAAAAATATTTTTTCATGGGCTACCCATAAACGTGGATTTTTTAAAAATATTTTTTCAAGGACGCACAATAAAAGTGGATTTTTTTTTAAATATTTTTTCAAGGACCCACAATAAAAGTTGATTTTTTTAAAAATATTTTTCAAGGACTATCAATAAACCTGGATTTTTAAAAATATTTTTTCAAGGGTTATAAATAAACATGGATTTTTTAAAAATATTTTTTCATGGGCTACCCATAAACGTGGATTTTTTAAAAATATTTTTTCAAGGACCCACAATAAACATGGATTTTTTAAAAATATTTTTTCATGGGCTACCCATAAACGTGGATTTTTTAAAAATATTTTTTCAAGGACCCACAATAAACGTGGATTTTTTGAAAATATTTTTTCAAGGACCCACAATAAACGTGGATTTTTTAAAAATATTTTTTCAAGGACCCACAATAAACATGGATTTTTTAAAACTATTTTTTCAAGGACCCACAATAAACGTGGATTTTTTAAAAATATTTTTTCAAGGACCCACAATAAACGTGGATTTTTTAAAAATATTTTTTTAAGAGTTATTCATAAACGTGGACTATTTAAAAATATTTTTTCAAGGACCCACAATAAACGTGGATTTTTTAAAAATATTTTTTCAAAAGTTATCCATAAACGTGGATTTTTTAAAAATATTTTTTCAAAAGTTATCCATAAACGTGGATTTTTTAAAAATATTTTTTCAAGGACCCACATTAACGTGGATTTTTTAAAAATATTTTTTCAAAAGTTATCCATAAACGTGGATTTTTTAAAAATATTTTTTCAAGGACCCACATTAACGTGGATTTTTTAAAAATATTTTTTCTGGGACCCACTATAAACGTGGATTTTTTAAAAATATTTTTTCAAGGACCAACAATAAACGTGGATTTTTTAAAAATATTTTTTCTAGGACCCACAATAAACGTGGATTTTTTTAAAATATTTTTTCAAGGACCCGCAATAAACGTGGATTTTTTAAAAATATTTTTTCAAGGACCAACAATAAACGTGGATTTTTTAAAAATATTTTTTTAAGAGTTTTACATAAACGTGGATTTTTTAAAAATATTTTTTCAAGGACCCACAATAAACGTGGATTTTTTAAAAATATTTTTTTAAGAGTTTTACATAAACGTGGATTTTTTAAAAATATTTTTTCAAGGGTTATCCATAAACGTGGATTTTTTAAAAATATTTTTTCAAGGGTTATCCATAAACGTGGATTTTTTAAAAATATTTTTTCAAGGGTTATCCATAAACGTGGATTTTTAAAAATATTTTTTCAAGGGTTATCCATAAACGTGGATTTTTTATAAATATTTTTTCAAGGGTTATCCATAAACGGGGATTTTTTAAAAATATTTTTTCAAGGGCTATCCATAAACGTGGATTTTTTAAAAATATTTTTTCAAGGGGTATCCACAAACGTGGATTTTTTAAAAAAATTTTCAAGAGTTATCCATAAACGTCCATTTTTTAAAAATATTTTTTCCAGGGTTATCCATAAACGTGGATTTTTTAAAAATATTTTTTCCAAAACGTGGATTTTTTAAAAATATTTTTTCAAGGGTTATCCAAAAACGTGGATTTTTTAAAAATATTTTTTCAAGGGTTATCTAAAAACGTGGATTTTTTAAAAATATTTTTTCAAGGGTTATCCAAAAACGTGGATTTTCTAAAAATAACGCATAAATTTGGATTTTTTAAAATTATTTTTCAAGGGCTATCCATAAACGTGGATTTTTTAAAAATATGTTTTCAAGGACCCACAATAAACGTGTATTTTTAAAAAATATGTTTTCAAGGACCCACAATAAACGTGTATTTTTAAAAAATATTTTTTTAAGGACCCACAATAAACGTGGATTTTTTAAAAATATTTTATTCAAGGATTGTCCTTATACGTAAATTTTTTAAAAACATTTTTTAAAGGTTAACCATAAACGTGGATTTTTTAAAAATATTTTTTCAAGGACCCACAATAAACGTTGATTTTTTAAAAATATTTTATTCAAGGATTCCCCTTATACGCAAATTTTTTAAAAATATTTTTTTAAAGGTTAACCATAAACGTGGATTTTTTAAAAATATTTTTTCAAGGGTTATCCATAAACGTGGATTTTTTAAAAATATTTTTTCAAGGGTTATCCATAAACGTGGATTTTTTAAAAAAATATTTTTTCAAGGGTTATCCATAAACGTGGATTTTTTAAAAATATTTTTTCAAGGGTTATCCATCCTTAAACGAAAATATTGTAAAAATATTTTTTTTAAAGGGTTATCCATAAACGTGGATTTATTTAAAATATTTTTTAAAGGGTTATCTATAAACGTGGATTTTTTTAAAAATATTTTTTCAAGGGTTATCCATAAACCTGGATTTTTTTAAAAATATGTTTTCAAGGGTTATCGATAAACGTGGATTTTTTAAAAATATTTTTTCAAGGGTTATCCATAAACCTGGATTTTTTTAAAAATATGTTTTCAAGGGTTATCGATAAACGTGGATTTTTTAAAAATATTTTTTCAAGGCTTATCCATAAACGTGGTTTTTTTAACTGAACGTTTTTTGTTTTTTGTCTGGCCTCCTTCTTCGCCACTTCTTTTGCCTTCTTCTGCACCCATCATCAAATTATGAAAAATTCAAATTACTTAATTATGTTGAAATTAGCTAGAAGTTAATGATGGCACTTTTTATTCATCTCAGGGTTTTTGTTTCGTTTCTTTCCCAGCCGTTGTCATCTTGGATTTCTTGAAGAGGCAGTTGTTAACATTAACCACAATTTACTTTAAGTGCTGTTCTCTTGTTTCTTTTTTTTCGCGGGATCCCATTTTTATTTTAGTTGGGCGGGTCGAGCGGATTTTAGGGGAAAGTGGGAATTTGTCAGTTTGGGGTTTTTGCTGTGCCTTTTCCCTCATTTATTTATTTATATATTTTTGTTGTGTTTATTTGCCTTCAAATGCTAATTTTGATGAATTTCGCTTTAGGGAGATTAATTATCGAAGTCATTATTATTCCGTTTTAATGGTGTTGATGCTGGGTTGTTGTTGTCTAATTCATAATTATGTTGTTAATATTGGTGTTGCTGTTGGTTCGTGGCTTAGTTTTGTGTAAGTATGTTCATTTATTTCGTTTTTTTTTTTTGTTGTTGGTGTGGTTGTTGTTGCTGTTTTAGTTGTCAGCTTTGATGCTTCTGGTTTTTGTGCTAATTTATGTAAATGTGATAATTATTAAAAATATATGTATGTGTGTGTGCGTTTCGTAATGGCAAAAAATAATTCTATGTAATCGAACATATGTTCGGTGTAAACGACAGACGTCAACAGCGGCATGGACTAATGATTGCAATATTTTGTATAATTTATTCATAATACTTTCAAAAGCACGAAAAAATTTCTAAAGTGTTTTTGTGGGATTCTAAATATCTATTAAACTTGAAAAATATTAATAGAATTACATGATGCCAGCATGCCCTTGAAAAAATTGTTTTTAAAAAATCCACGTTTATGGATAACCCCTGAAAAAAATATTTGTAAAAAATCCACGTTTAAGGATAACCCCTGAAAAAAATATTTGTAAAAAATCCACGTTTATTGCGGGTCCTTGAAAAAATATTTTTAAAAAATCCACGTTTATCGCGGGTCCTTGAAAAAATATTTTTAAAAAATCCACGTTTATTGTGGGTCCTTGAAAAAATATTTTTAAAAAATCCACGTTTCAAGATAACCCTAGAAAAAATATTTAAAAAAAATCCACGTTTCTGGATAACGCTAGAAAAAATATTTTTAAAAAATCCACGTTTCAGGATAACTCTAGAAAAAATATTTTTAAAAAATCCACGTTTCAGGATAACCCTAGAAAAAATATTTTTAAAAAATCCACGTTTCAGGATAACCCTAGAAAAAATATTTAAAAAAAATCCACGTTTCTGGATAACGCTAGAAAAAATATTTTTAAAAAATCCACGTTTATGGATAACCCTTGAAAAAATATTTTTAAAAAAACCACGTTTCTGGATAACCCTTGAAAAAATATTTTTAAAAAATCCACGTTTATGGATAACCCTTGAAAAAATATTTTTAAAAAAATCTGCGTTTGTGGATAACCCTTGAAAAAATATTTTTAAAAAATCCACGTTTGTTGATGGTCTTTGAAAAAGTATTTTTTAAAAATCCACGTTTATGGATAGGCCAAGAAATATTATTAATAAAAAAATCCACGTTTATGAATAACCCTTGAAAAAATATTTTTAAAAAATCCACGTTTATGAATAACCCTTGAAAAAATATTTTTAAAAAATCCACGTTTACGGATAACCTTTGAAAAAATATTTTTTAAAAAATCTACGTTTATGGATAACCTTTGAAAAAATATTTTTTAAAAATCCACGTTTATGGATAGGCCAAGAAATATTATTAATAAAAAAATCCACGTTTATGAATAACCCTTGAAAAAATATTTTTAAAAAATCCACGTTTATGAATAACCCTTGAAAAAATATTTTTAAAAAATCCACGTTTACGGATAACCTTTGAAAAAATATTTTTTAAAAAATCTACGTTTATGGATAACCTTTGAAAAAATATTTTTTAAAAAATCCAGGTTTATGGATAACCCTTAAAAAATATTTTAAAAAAATCTACGTTTATGGATAACCCTTGAAAAAATATTTTAAAAAAATTCACGTTTACTGATAACCTTTGAAAAAATATTTTTTAAAAAATCCACGTTTATGGATAACCTTTGAAAAAATATTTTTAAAAAATCCACGTTTACGGATAACCCTGGAAAAAATATTTTTTAAAAAGCCACCTTTATGGATAATCCTGAAATTTTTTTTAAAAAATCCACGTTTATGGATAACCCCTGAATAAATATTTTTAAAAAATCCACGTTTATGGATAACCCCTGAATAAATATTTTTAAAAAATCCACGTTTATGGATAACCCCCGAATAAATATTTTTAAAAAATCCACGTTTATTGTTGGTCTTTGAAAAAATATTTTTAAAAAATCCACGTTTATTGTGGGTCCCTGAAGAAATATTTTTAAAAAGTCCACGTTTATGGATAACCCTTGAAAATATATATTTTTAAAAAATCCACGTTTCTGGATAACCCTTGAAAAAATATTTTTTAAAAGTCCACGTTTATGGATAACCCTTGAAAATATATTTTTAAAAAATCCACGTTTCTGGATAACCCTTGAAAAAATATTTTTAAAAAATCCACGTTTATGAGTAACCCTTGGAAAAATATTTTTAAAAAATCCACGTTTATGGATAACCCTTGAAAAAATATTTTTAAAAAATCCACTTTTATGGACAACCCTTGAAAAAATATTTTTAAAAAAAAATCCAAGTTTATGAATAACCCTTGAAAAAATATTTTTTAAAAAAATCCAAGTTTATGGATAACTCTTGAAAAAATATTTAAAAAAAAAACCAAGTTTATGGATAACCCTTGAAAAAATATTTTTAAAAAATGCACGTTTATTGTGGGTCCTTGAAAAAATATTTTTAAAAAATGCACGTTTATTGTGGGTCCTTGAAAAAATATTTTTAAAAAATGTACGTTTATTGTGGGTCCTTGAAAAAATATTTTTAAAAAATGCACGTTTATTGTGGGTACTTGAAAAAATATTTTAAAAAAATCCACGTTTATTGTGGGTCCTTGAAAAAATATTGTTAAAAAATCCACGTTTATTGTGGGTCCTTGAAAAAAATATTTTTAAAAAGTCCACGTTTATTGTGGGTCCCTGAAAAAATATTTTTAAAAAGTCCACGTTTATGAGTAACACTTAAAAAATATTTTTAAAAAATCGTTTATGGATAGTTTTTGAAAAAATATTTGTAAAAAAATCCAAGTTTATGAGTAACCCTTAAAAAATATTTTTAAAAAATCGTTTATGGATAGTTTTTGAAAAAATATTTGTAAAAAAATCCAAGTTTATGAGTAACCCTTAAAAAATATTTTTAAAAAATCGTTTATGGATAGTTTTTGAAAAAATATTTGTAAAAAAATCCAAGTTTATGAGTAACCCTTAAAAAATATTTTTAAAAAATCCACGTTTATGGATAACCCTTGAAAAAATATTTTTAAAAAATCCACGTTTCTGGATAACTCTTGAAAAAATATTTAAAAAAAAATCCACGTTTATGGATGATCTTTAATTCCAAATTTCATGTCTCAATTAGGTAGGTGGCGAATTTTCTTAAATAAATCTATTAAATTTATCCTCTAAAAAATTATTAATAATTTTCACATTTTCCCCCAAAAGATTTTTCATTATCGTGCATCAAATATCTCTTTATAAAGTATTTATTGTCAAAACCAGAAGCAACAGACAAACAGCAGCAGCAAAATATTTGATTATCTATCATTGGTGGGCAGGCTGCCACAGACAACTTCATAGGTCGGTGTGTGAGTTTGTCTGTCCGCCGGCTGGTTTTTTAAATATGGCCAAAGAAACGCAACCAACAAACACAAGAAGCACAACAAATAAATCTACAATATAATTACCCGAAGGCTGTGTAATTTTCTCAAAAACCAACAACAACAAGCTCACGAAGTGGCCAAGCAAAGGAGCCAACCGTCCAGTAGTCAAGAGCTAGCTGCCACAGACCCGTAACCATTTAAGTTCACACCGACAAAACAATGGACTTGTGCTACTTGTTTCCTTTGTACTGGACCTCCGCCACCCCACCTCCATCTCCTTGGTTCCTTCTGCTCCCTGGCATGTCATTTAAAATTCCAAAACGAAAATCCCGCACAAAATAAGTTTCACTTTTGCGAATGATTTAATAATATTACCCACAATATGCCAGCGAATTTCTTAAGAAATCTGCTGAAATGTTACAGCCCTACAATAGAGAAAACATCCATAAATCCATATGGAAATTTACATACTAGACATAATCTTCCGCAGCCACAACAACAACAAAAATGAGCAGAAGGAGAATAAAAAAGTTACAAATTGCACATTCGAGAATTGTCTATGGCAGATAGACAGAACCACTAGCAAGGTAAAAAAAGAAAAAACCTGAAATAAACACAACATCGCTCTTATCGATTTAATTCGTCGGTTTGATCTTTGGAAGAGGAGGGGGTATGAAGAAACAACGCCAAGAACGTGCAGACACCAAAGGAAACACACAAAGGTGTGTTAAGTGTTTTAAACAGATGCAACATTAAGATATTTTCGCATTCAGCCAGCGACAGATCAAGTGCGGAAAGCTTAATAAGCACTCAGAGAGGAAAACAACAACAAAAATTGGGCAAAAAATGCAAAGAGGGTGGTTGGAAAAGTTTCGAGGAATCTACATTTTTAGAGGTTTTTAGAAAATTATTTTTACAAAAATCCACGTTTATTGGTCTAAGGTCCTTGAAAAAGTATTCTTTAAAAAAATCCACGTTTATTTGGTCCTTGGAAAAATATTCTTTAAAAAATCCACGTTTATTTGGTCCTTGAAAAAATATTCTTTAAAAAATCCACGTTTATTTGGTCCTTGAAAAAATATTCTTTAAAAAAAAAATATATTCTTTAAAAAATATCTTTAAAAAATATTCTTTAAAGGAAACACACAAAGGTGTGTTAAGTGCTTTAAACAGATGCAACATTAAGATATTTTCGCATTCAGCCAGCGACAGATCAAGTGCGGAAAGCTTAATAAGCACTCAGAGAGGAAAACAACAACAAAAATTGGGCAAAAAATACAAAAGAGGGTGGTTGGCAAAGTTTCGAGGAATCTATATTTTTAGAGGTCTTCAGAAAATATTCTTTAAAAAATCCACGTTTAATGGTCTAAAGGTCCTTGAAAAAGTATTCTTTAAAAAAATCTACGTTTAATGGTCTAAAGGTCCTTGAAAAAGTATTCTTTAAAAAAATCTACGTTTATTTGGTCCTTGGAAAAATATTCTTTAAAAAAATCCACGTTTATTTGGTCCTTGGAAAAATATTCTTTAAAAAAATCCACGTTTATTTGGTCCTGGAAAAATATTCTTTAAAAAATCCACGTTTATTTGGTCCTTGAAAAAATATTCTTTAAAAAATCCACGTTTATTTGGTCCTTGCAAAAATATTCTTTAAAAAATCCACGTTTATTTGGTCCTTGAAAAAATATTCTTTAAAAAATCCACGTTTATTTGGTCCTTGAAAAAATATTCTTTAAAAAATCCACGTTTATTTGGTCCTTGAAAAAATATTCTTTAAAAAATTCACATTTATTTGGTCCTTGAAAAAAGATTCTTTAAAAAATCTATGTTTAATTGGTCCTTGAAAAAATATTCTTTAAAAAATCCACGTTTATTTGGTCCTTGAAAAAATATTCTTTAAAAAATCCACATTTATTTGGTCCTTGAAAAAATATTCTTTAAAAAATCCACATTTATTTGGTCCTTGAAAAAATATTCTTTAAAAAATCCACGTTTATTAGGTACTTGAAAAAATATTCTTTAAAAAATCCAGGTTTATTGGGTAATTGAAAAAATATTTTTTAAAAAATCCAGGTTTATTGGGTACTTGAAAAAATATTTTTCAAAAAATCCAGGTTTATTGGGTACTTGAAAAAATATTCTTTAAAAAATCCAGGTTTATTGGGTAATTGAAAAAATATTTTTTAAAAAATCCAGGTTTATTGGGTACTTGAAAAAATATTTTTTAAAAAATCCACGTTTATTGGCCCTTGAAAAAATATTCTTTAAAAAATCCACGTTTATTGGCCCTTGAAAAAATATTCTTTAAAAAATCCACGTTTATTTGGTAATTGAAAAAATATTCTTTAAAAAATCCACGTTTATTGGTCCTTGAAAAAATATTCTTTAAAAAATCCACGTTTATTGGTCCTTGAAAAAATATTCTTTAAAAAATCCACGTTTATTGGTCCTTGAAAAAATATTCTTTAAAAAATCCACGTTTATTGGTCCTTGAAAAAATATTCTTTAAAAAATTCACGTTTATTGGTCCTTGAAAAAATATTCTTTAAAAAATCCACGTTTATTGGTCCTTGAAAAAATATTCTTTAAAAAATCCACGTTTATTGGTCCTTGAAAAAATATTCTTTAAAAAATCCACGTTTAATGGTGTAAAGGTCCTTGAAAAAATATTCTTTAAAAAATCCACGTTTAATGGTCCAAAGGTCCTTGAAAAGATATTCTTTAAAATGTCCACGTTAAATAGTCTAAAGGTCCTTCAAAAAATATTCTTTAAAAGGTCAACGTTTAATAGTCTAAAGGTCCTTGAAAAAATATTCTTTAAAAAGTCAACGTTTAATAGTCTAAAGGTCCTTAAAAAATATTCTTTAAAAAATCCACGTTTATTTGGTCCATGAAAAAATATTCTTTAAAAAACCCACGTTTATTTGGTCCATGAAAAAATATTGTTTAAAAAATCCACGTTTAATGGTGTTTTGGTCCTTGAAAAAATATTCTTTAAAAAATCCACGTTTAATGGTCTAAAGGTCCTTGAAAAAATATTCTTTAAAAAATCCACGTTTAATGGTCTTTTGGTCCTTGAAAAAATATTCTTTAAAAAATCCACGTTTAATGGTCTTTTGGTCCTTGAAAAAATATTCTTTAAAAAATCCACGTTTAATGGTCTTTTGGTCCTTGAAAAAATATTCTTTAAAAAATCCACGTTTAATGGTCTTTTGGTCCTTGAAAAAATATTCTTTAAAAAATCCACGTTTAATGGTCTTTTGGTCCTTGAAAAAATATTCTTTAAAAAATCCACGTTTAATGGTCTTTTGGTCCTTGAAAAAATATTCTTTAAAAAATCCACGTTTAATGGTCTTTTGGTCCTTGAAAAAATATTCTTTAAAAAATCCACGTTTATTGGTCTTTTGGTCCTTGAAAAAATATTCTTTAAAAAATCCACGTTTCTAGGTCTAAAGGTCGTTGAAAAAATATTCTTTAAAAAATCCACGTTTCTAGGTCTAAAGGTCCTTGAAAAAATATTCTTTAAAAAATCCACGTTTAATGGTCTAAAGGTCGTTGAAAAAATATTCTTTAAAAAATTCACGTTTCTAGGTCTAAAAGTCCTTGAAAAAATATTCTTAAAAAATCCACGTTTATTGGTCTAGAGGTCCCTGAAGAAATATTCTTTAAAAAATCCACGTTTAATGGTCTAAAGGTCCTTGAAAAAATATTCTTTAAAAAATCCACGTTTATTGGTCTAAAGGTCCTTGAAAAATATTCTTTAAAAAAATCCACGTTTCTTGGTCTACAGGTCCTTGAAAAAATATTCTTTAAAAAATTCACGTTTCTAGGTCTAAAGGTCCTTGAAAAAATATTATTTTAAAAAATCAGTGCATATTGGTTTATTGTGCCTTGAATTTTTTTTTTAAATCCAAGGTACTGGCCCTTGAAAAAAAATTCATAAAGAAAAAAATCTATTTTTATAACTGCTCCCCTTAACCTTCACCCCTCCCATCCTGTTTTTTCTACTATTTCATATATAACAAGTTTCGATACAGTCATACAATTGATACGCATATACGTGCTTTGAATATTTTATAACTTTTTACACTTACGATTTTTTTGTGTTGTTTTTTTTTGCAGATATTGCCGCTAACCATGTCGGCAAAAACTCATACCATTAGGGCCAGGACATTATGAAAATAATCATAAATACAGGTAAGTGGAGGCAAATATTGCATATATTTTATATTCATAAACTTAACAAAGGAGCAGCACTTTAGGTGAATAAAAACGAATGTGTTGTAGTGAGGCTTTTAAGGATTTCAAAGGAGAAAATAAGTCTTGAAAAAAAATCGACAAAATCCACGATGTATTCTGGAGATATTGAAATTCACCATTGTTATCCTTCAAAAAAAATGTCTTAAAAACTCAAGGACTTTTGGTTAGAAAGATCTTCCCAAAAATGTGTTAATCAGGAGGTTCTTGAAAATTTTAATTAAAAAATCCTCGAAACTCACAGAATGTATTTAAAAAAATTACTTAAGCAATTAGCTATGTCAGGTGGTCCTTAAAATGAATAATTTAAATTTCTATTAATTGTTGGTCAGTAGGTCCGTTAAAAATATGGTTAATAATCTACGCTTACTGCTCAGGGGTCCACTGAAATGTTTATTGAAAAATCAATTTCTATTTGAGATGGAGGGAGGTTCTAGAAAAAATATATCTAGTCTGGATGTTTTTCATAAATGTCCTTCAAAATTCTGCAATTTGGTTAAGATGGTACTTCGAAATAATGAATTAAAAAATAAAGAAATTTAAAAAGGGAGATTTTTAAAATTATTTACTAAGAAATCAAAATTTTTGCTCAGGTCCTCCTTCTAATTCGAATACAATTCAAAAAAAAAAAAAAAATAACGATTTGTGGCAGAAAAAAAGTTTTTGAAAAGTAACTTAACAATTTTTTTAAAAACCCCATTTTTGTACTTGAAAATTAATTCTTTTTTTAAGGAAGTCCTGCCAAATTTATTTTGCAAAAAATCTTGGCAAAGAATCGTGATTTTTTAAAAAAACATTTGTTCGTCTTTTTTTGGTTTTTGTAAAATAAATAATGCAAATCCTGGAAATAAATCCTGGACCCTTCATTTTTTTTTTTTTTTTTTTGATAATGTCCCATAAAGCATCATGTTTTTTATAAAAAATAATAGAGGACCTCCTGCCAGAGGATCTTGAATTAAATATATTTCATTCTAATAAGACCTCCTAGAAATGGGGAGGAAAATTTTCCAACAAAAAAATAAAAAAAATATCAAGGACATCCTCGAATAGAGGCTAACAATTTAATCCTGGCAAAGAATCGTGAATAGTTTAAAATTAATTTTTATGAACTTCCAGAACTTTTCATGAACATCGAAAAAATATTTTTGCAACTTATGGCGCGATCCTCATGAAATTTAAAATGAAGGTGGGGTTGCAGTCACAACTAAAGGCTTTTGCTTTTGAAGATGTACATATAGGGGTTAAAATAGACCAAAAAAAAATAAAAATTTCCTGATTTTGCAGTCGCTTTACAGGTCATAATTGAAAACCAATCGACAAAGAATTTAGCCATCTGGAATGGTTTTTTTAAACTATTTTTTCTCTCTTAGCCGTCGCTGAATTTTTTCCACATATCCATAAACCTCCTACGCAGCTGGATTTTAGTGTATCAAAAATTTGTCTTAAAGTCCGCAGAAAAGTATGGGATGTTTTATTTACTTTTCTAAAGGATTTGCTGACAATGTAATGTGAATATTTCTTATAATTTTTTGGAAGGACCTCCCGATCAAAATTCGCAAATTTTAATACATATTTTTTTTTAAGATTTTCTGTAGTTTCTTTGAGGAGCAGGCCAACCCAAAATCCTGGTTTTTTCAAATAAATTATTAAGGAAATTTTGAAATAAAGTCTTGAATTATTGCAAGGGCCTCCTGAATAAAAATTGAAATTTTTTATGGTCTATGGACTTCTTGGCTGAAAAAATATTCTTTAAAAAATCCAGGTTTATTTGGTCCTTGAAAAAATATTCTTTAAAAAATCCATGTTTATTTGGTCCTTGAAAAAATATTCTTTAAAAAATCCAGGTTTATTTGGTCCTTGAAAAAATATTCTTTAAAAAATCCAGGTTCATTTGGTCCTTGAAAAAATATTCTTTAAAAAATCCAGGTTCATTTGGTCCTTGAAAAAATATTCTTTAAAAAATCCATGTTTATTTGGTCCTTGAAAAAATATTCTTTAAAAAATCCACGTTTATTTGGTCCTTGAAAAAATATTCTTTAAAAAATCCACGTTTATTTGGTCCTTGAAAAAATATTCTTTAAAAAGTCCACGTTTATTTGGTCTTTGAAAAAATATTCTTTAAAAATCCACGTTTATTTGGTCCTTGAAAACGTTTAATGATCTAAAGGTCCTTGAAAAAATATTCTTTAAAAATCCACGTTTATTTGGTCCTTGAAAACGTTTAATGATCTAAAGGTCCTTGAAAAAATATTCTTTAAAAAATCCACGTTTATTTGGTCCTTGAAAAAATATTCTTTAAAAAGTCCACGTTTATTTGGTCTTTGAAAAAATATTCTTTAAAAATCCACGTTTATTTGGTCCTTGAAAACGTTTAATGATCTAAAGGTCCTTGAAAAAATATTCTTTAAAAAATCCACGTTTAATGATCTAAAGGTCCTTTAAAAAAATATTCTTTAAAAAATCCGCGTTTAATGATCTAAAGGTCCTTGAAAAAATATTCTTTAAAAAATCCACGTTTAATGATCTAAAGGTCCTTGAAAAAATATTCTTTAAAAAATCCGCGTTTAATGATCTAAAGGTCCTTGAAAAAATAGTAAAAAAAGTAGTAAAAAAGTCCTGGATTTTTTAAATAATTTTTTTATAAAAATTCCATTACAAAAAAATCGAATAAGAAGGATCAGTCGGTTTTGCCGACAGATGTATACCCTCAATGATTGATTATTTAAATATAAATCGAATTCTATTATGATTATTCGATTTGTTGACTCTCTATGGAGTAGGTTCCGAAGGAATGGGCTAGATCTTGTGTTTATGGAAATATTAAGATGTACCAAATCTGAAATGTAATCGGATGTTAATTTTGCATTCTATGAGTTTCATGGATATATTCTATGAGCTTTTCTGGATATTTAGGCCCTTTGTAGGAGAGGTACTAGAAGGAGTGGACCGATATATTCCATTTTCACACCAGACTTTGGGTTAATAAAAATATTGTGATGTGTGGAATTTGAAGAGAACCGGATGTTTATTTTGGATTTTATGATCATTTTGGTTATTCAAAATTTTGACCCTTTGTCAGGGAGATACCAAAAGAAATTTTCCGATCCCTCACATCTTTATAACAGGTCTTGTGTTGATGAAAATAATGAGATGTACCAAGTCTGAATTAAATCGGATGTTTATTTCGGGTTTCATTAGCTTCATGAATATTCAAAATTTCGACCCTTTGTGGGGTAGGTACCGGCTGGAGTGGGCCGATATATCTCATCTTCGCTGCAAATCTTGTCATATTAGAAATATTGTGATGTGTATGATATGAAGAGAATCGGAACCTATTTTCGAATTTTATGAGCGATTTGATTATTTAAAACGTTTAAACGTTGACCTTTTATACCGCCCACGAAAAGGATCAATCGGACCAGAAGAAATAATCCTATCTCTACTATCTTTAGAACATATCTTGTGTTGATAGAAATACTGAGACGTGCGAAGTCTGAATGGAATCGAATGTAAATTTCACCTTTTGTGAGCTTCATGGATATTTAAAATGTTGACCCTTTGTGGGGGAGGTACCAGAAGGAGTGAATCGATATGTTCCAAATTCACATCAGATTTTGGGTTAATAAAAATATGTTGATCTGTGTAATTTGACTCTGACATCACATTAAATAAGATTTATAGTTATCCAAAATGTTGACCCTTTGTTGGGGAGGTACTTGATGGAGTGGACCGACCGTACCTGACTTAGCACTGATACAAATATTAGGATTTGCGAAGGGTAAGCTAAATGAGATTATCCTCTCTGTTTCTGTGCAGTAAAATATTTATTTTTTGTTGAAAATTTTGAATTTTTGTGGTGGAGCTGCCAGAGTTACTGGATCGATGTTTCCCATCTCCAAGCTCGATCTAATTTCGATAATAATATTACGATGCACCAAGTTTGAACCAAATCGGATACTGCTTTTGAGAGTTATCGACAAGCCAGCCAGACAGACGGACATCGCTAAATCGACTCCAAAAGTCCAGAAACGAATTTGGTCCAAATATACCTAGGGTCTAAAGCGGTTATTTCGATGAGGTGCATTTTGTCCGTATCAAATGATATATACCCTCTGTAACCATGTGGCTGATGGTATAATGATGCGGTGCAATCTGGTATATATTCATATATTTTAATTCATATATTTTAATTATTTATTTTGCCCTGGCCTTTTTATACCCTCCACCATACTGTGGAGGGTATATTAATTTTGTCATTCCGTTTGTAACTCCTCGAAATATTCATGTCAGACCCAACAAAGTATACATATTCTTGATCAGCGTAAAATTCTAACGATTTAGCCATGTCGGTCTGTCTGTCTGTGTGTCTGTCTGTCCGTCCGTCTGTCCGTCTGTCCGTCTGTCTGTCTGTTGTAATCACGCTATCTTTCGAACAAATTGAGATAGAAGGCTAAAATTTTGCACACATGTATATCTTGCCAGTAGGCAGGTTAAGTTCGTAAATGGGCCATGTAGGTCCAAGATATCATATAGCCCCCATATAACGGTACCTCCCGATATTCGGTATTTTGATGATTTTATCGACATTATTCAACGGAATTGTTTCAAATTTGGTATTTGAAGTTCGTAATGGATACTACAGCGTAAGACAGAAAATTATCTGTGCAGGTCCACGTCTTTGTGTAGCCCCCGATATTCGGTATTTTGATGATTTTAGCGACATTGTTTACCGAAATCGTTTCAAATTCGGTATTTGAAGTTCGTAATAGATACTACAGCGTTAGACAGAAAATTATCTGTGCAGGTCCACGTCTTCGTGTAGCCCCCATATAACGGTACCTCCCGATATTCGGTATTTTGATGATTTTAGCGACATTATTTAGCGGAATTGTTTCAAATTTGGTATTTGAAGTTCGTAATGGATACTACATCCTAAGTCAAAAAATGAGCCATGTAGGTTCACGTCTTCGTGTAGCCCCCATATAACGGTAACCCCCGATATTCGGCATTTTGATGATGCGACATTATTTAGCGGGATTGTTTCAAATTTCGCATGTGAAGTTCATAATGGATACTTCAGCCCATGCCAGAAAATTATCTGTGCAGGTCCACGTCTACGTATAGCCCCCATATAACGGCGGTACCCCCCATATTCGGAATTTTGATAATTTTAGCTACATTATAAACAGATTTTTCTTCAAGTTTCGCATTTAAATATTGTAATAACTTATGACAAAAGTTGCCTATGCAGGTCCACGTCGTTGTATAAGCATTCGGTATTTTTAAGATTTTAACAGAATTTTTAACGGATTTTATTTTTTATTATTATTATTATTATTTTTTTTTTTTTTTGGAAATTGCCAAATTTGTATCAAATGGTGGAGGGTATTAAAAGTTCGACCCGGCCGAACTTACAGCGTTTTTACTTGTTTAGGTTTTTTTTAATATATTATATAAGGTCTTTGAGATCTTTCATTCCTGACTATGCCCTAGCCTTTATTCGCCCCTATTTCCTTTCCAGGCTAACTAACTACCCGCTCAGCGAACCTCTTATCAAACTTCAAATATTAGTTCCATTAGATATCTGTATTGTTAATTAGCCGTTAAATATTGCACTTCAAGCTAATACCACTCAAGTTGTCCTGTTTTTGTATTTCGGTCAATTGGCACAACAACAATAACAAACAACAATAATCATATCACAAACAATTAAAAGTAATTCGAATATGAAAGCGAATGTTTATTTATTTAGCAGCGGCAAATCGTTGTTCGCAATGGACAATTTCTTTGATTGCTTAGTTGTTGTTGGTGTTGCTGTTCAATTGTGCAGTCAGACGGATCGCTGTGTTGGACAACTAAATAAGAGAACAATTGAGGCACAACAAGGTGTTCAAGTTAATACAACAATAGCAGCAACAACAACAACAGTGTCGAACTGTAGCGAATGCAACCACTTGACGGCTAAACCACTAAATGCATGTCATATCTCCGGCATTTGATCTATTTGTGTCATAGCACTACTTGGGAAATAACAACAGCAACAACAACAATAACAACATGAGCAACAACAACAAAAAATATTGAAAATGGACAGTAACTACTGCTAGTGGCCATTGGCCAGACACAAAAAAGGTGACAAACCAACAACCAGACAATCCAAAGAATATTGGCCATTTGTTTGGCTGGCAAAATAAAACAGCAACAACAATAACAACAAATATAAATTCCAGTTGTTGTTATTGTGGTATGTAACAATTGGCATACATACACACATACACACATACATACTTACACACATACATATATAAATATTGTCAGCTGTCTCTCTCATTTAAAAGTGTCAACCAGTTTCGGGATGGATGGTGGACAGGTATGGCCACAAGTACCTAGAAAGAGAGAGAGAGAGTGGGGGATGGGAGGTTGTATGGGAATAGTGGAAATTATTTGTTCATCGGACCATTCTTGCCATTCGCTGTCCATTTGTTTTGTCATAACTTCGGAACAATTGAAAATTCCTTCATGAATTGATTGCTCATATCTCATCTCAGGTTGTTGTTTGTGGTCAGTTCAAATGCACACTTCCAGATGACTGGGTCCAAAAACGAATTATGGCACACACATACACACACACAGGTGTACATTTGGCCAAGTACTTATGTAGGTGTTTGTATAAATCTATGTTATATACAATAGTTTACATGCATACGTATCGTAAAGGTTTAGTGCAATTGACATGAAAAGGGTGTTGCAAATATAAAGGGGATGACGAGAGGAAATTTTATTTTTAAATCAAAATTGGAAAACTTTCAAAAAATGGAAGCATGATTTTTTTTAGAATTTTTTAACTTCAATTTAGGGCCACCTGGGCCTGGATTTTTTAAAGATTTAAAAAATCTTTATTCCACGCCTAGGTGGCTATAAATCGAAATTAATTTTTTTTTTTTAAAAAATCCACGCCTAGGTGGCTATAAATCGAAATATTTTTTTTAAACCCACGCCTAGGTGGCTATAAATCGAAATTAATTTTTTTTTTTAAAAAAATCCACGCCTAGGTGGCTATAAATCGAAATATTTTTTTTAAACCCACGCCTAGGTGGCTATAAATCGAAATTAATTTTTTTTTTAAATCCACGCCTATGTGGCTATAAATCGAAATTATTTTTTTTTTAAATCCACGCCAGATGGCTATAAATCGAAATTATTTTTTTTAAATCCACGCCTATGTGGCTATAAATCGAAATTATTTTTTTTTTAAACCCACGCCTAGGTGGCTATAAATCGAAATTATTTTTTTTTTTAAAAATCCACGCCTAGGTGGCTATAAATCGAAATTATTTTTTTTTTTAAATCCACGCCTAGGTGGCTTCGAAATTATTATTTTTTTTTAAATCCACGCCTAGGTGGCTATAAATCGAAATTAATTTTTTTTTAAATCCACGCCTAGGTGGCTATAAATCGAAATTAATTTTTTTTTAAAAATCCACGCCTAGGTGGCTATAAATCGAAATTAATTTATTTTTAAATCCACGCCTATGTGGCTATAAATTGAAATTAATTTTTTTTAAATCCACGCCTAGGTGGCTATAAATCGAAATAAAAAAAATTCTTTAAAAAATCCACGCCTAAGTGGCTATAAATCGAAATAAAAAAAATTCTTTAAAAAATCCACGCCTAAGTGGCTATAAATCGAAATTATTTTTTTAAAATCCACGCCTAGGTGGCTATAAATCGAAATTAATTTTTTTTTTAAAATCCTCGCCTAGGTGGCTATAAATCGAAATAATTTTTTTTTTAAACCCACGCCAGCGTGGCTATAAATCGAAATTAATTTTTTTTTTAAATCAACGCCTAGGTGGCTATAAATCGAAATTAAATTTTTTTTAAATCAACGCTTAGGTGGCTATAAATCGAAATAAATTTTTTATTAAAAAATCCACGCCTAGGTGGCTATAAATCGAATTAAAAAATTCTTTAAAAAATCCACGCCTAGGTGGCCATAAATCGGATTAAAAAAATTCTTCAAAAAACCCACGCATAGGTGGCTAAAAATCGAAATTAAAAAATTCTTTAAAAAATCCACGCCTAGGTGTCTACAGATCGAAATTAAAAAATTCTTTAAAAACTCCACGCCTTGGTGGCTATAAATCAAAATTAAAAATTCTTAAAAAAATCCAATAAAGAATTTTTAATTTCGATTTTTAGCCACCTAGACGTGAATTTTTTAAAGAATTTTTAATTTCGATTTATAGCCACCTAGGCGGGGATTTTTTAAAGAATTTTTAAAAAATATTTTTAGGCACCTAAGCGTGGATTTTTTAAAGAATTTTTAAAAAATATTTTTAGGCAAATAAGCGTGGATTTTTTAAAGAATTTTTAAAAAATATTTTTAGGCAAATAAGCCTGGATTTGTTAAAGAATTTTTAAAAAATATTTTTAGGCAAATAAGCCTGGATTTTTTAAAGAATTTTTAAAAAATATTTTTAGGCAAATAAGCCTGGATTTTTTAAAGAATTTTTAAAAAATATTTTTAGGCAAATAAGCCTGGATTTTTTAAAGAATTTTTAAAATATATTTTTAGGCACCTATGCGTGGATTTTTTTAAAGAATTTTTAAAAAATATTTTTAACCAACTAGGCGTGGATTTTTTAAAGAATTTTTAAAAAATATTTTTAGCCAACTAGGCGTGGATTTTTTAAAGAATTTTTAAAAAATATTTGAAACCAACTAGGCGTGGATTTTTTAAAGATTTTTTAAAAAATATTTTAAACCAACTAGGCGTGGATTTTTTAAAGAATTTTTAAAAAATATTTTAAACCAACTAGGCGTGGATTTTTTAAAGAATTTGTAATTTCGATTTATAGCCACCTAGGCGTGGATTTTTTAATGAATTTGTAATTTCGATTTATAGCCACCTAGGCGTAGATTTTTTAATGAATTTGTAATTTCGATTTATAGCCACCTAGGCGTAGATTTTTTAATGAATTATTAATTTCGATTTATAGCCACCCACCTAGGCGTGGATTTATTTAAAGAATTTTTAATTTCGATTTTTAGCCACCTAGACGTGGATTTTTTAATGAATTTTTAATTTTGATTTATAGCCAGCCACCTAGGCGTGGTTTTATTTAAAGAATTTTTAATTTCGATTTTTAGCCACCTAGACGTGGATTTTTTAAAGAATTTTTAATTTCGATTTATAGCCACCCACCTAGGCGTGGATTTATTTAAAGAATTTTTAATTTCGATTTATAGCCACCTAGGCGTGGATTTTTTAACGAATTTTTTCATTTCGATTTATAGCCACCTAGGCGTGGATTTTTTAAAGAATTTTTTAATTTCGATTTATAGCCACCTATGCGTGGATTTTTTAAAGAATTTTTAAAAAAATATATATTTTTAGACACCTAGGCGTGGATTTTTTAAAGAATTTTTAAAAATATATATATTTTTAGACAACTAGGCGTGGATTTTTCAAAGAATTTTTAAAATATATTTTTAGACACCTAGGCGTGGATTTTTTAAAGAATTTTTAAAATATATTTTTTAGACACTAGGCGTGGATTTTTTAAATAATTTTTAAAATATATTTTTTAGACACCTAAGCTTGAATTTTCTAAAGAATTTTTAAAATATATTTTTTTGACACCTAGGCGTGGATTTTTTAAAGAATTTTTAAAATATATTTTTTTGACACCTAGGCGTGGATTTTTTAAAGAATTTTTAAAATATATTTTTTAGACACCTAGGCGTGGATTTTTTAAAGAATTTTTAAAATATATTTTTTAGATACCTAGGCGTGGATTTTTTAAAGAATTTTTAAAATATATTTTTTAGATACCTAGGCGTGGATTTTTTAAAGAATTTTTAAAATATATTTTTTAGATACCTAGGCGTGGATTTTTTAAAGAATTTTTAAAATATATTTTTTAGATACCTAGGCGTGGATTTTTTAAAGAATTTTTAAAATATATTTTTTAGATACCTAGGCGTGGATTTTTTAAAGAATTTTTAAAATATATTTTTTAGATACCTAGGCGTGGATTTTTTAAAGAATTTTTAAAATATATTTTTTATATACCTAGGCGTGGATTTTTTAAAGAATTTTTAAAATATATTTTTTAGATACCTAGGCGTGGATTTTTTAAAGAATTTTTAAAATATATTTTTTAGATACCTAGGCGTGGATTTTTTAAAGAATTTTTAAAATATATTTTTTATATACCTAGGCGTGGATTTTTTAAAGAATTTTTAAAATATATTTTTTAGATACCTAGGCGTGGATTTTTTAAAGAATTTTTATTTTTTTAAAGAATTTTTAATTCCGACTTTAATTTCGATTTATAGCCACCTAGGCGTGGATTTTTTATAGAATGTTTTATTTTTGAATTTTCATCATCCCAAAAATGTCACCCCCTTTTGCCTCTAATCAGACCATCATGTTATAAGTCTTTGCAAAAGCTTTATGCATTTTCAATAATCAATTGGCTAAAATAGATTTGCCTCCTTCCGTTTCAGAAAAGGTACAGGAGGCAGGCATTTGGCCAACAATTGTTGCTGGTGTGGAATAAACATTAATCAAGATTTTCAAAGCTATTCATGCATTGAAAAGCAAACCAAACACCTTGCATGTTCGACCCACAGTTTCTAAGACATGCAAGTGATTTGGAACGATAATAGGGTGCTAATCGAGAAGAGAAAACAGTTTTGGGTTAAATTTTTTCTAATTATTAAAAATCTTAAATTTTTCATACAATCCCAAGACTTTTGAAGTTATTTTGATTTATATGTCGATATCAATATCTCACGCCCAATTGTCAAAAATGTCTCTCTTGAAAGGACCGTTTTGAAAATATTCCTAATCTGGAGACCCTTTGTAGTACCTCCTCAAATATGATGATGGTGGTGTGAAAAATCCCTTCATTATGAAGAACATAGAAAGATTAAGGATTCACGAGTCCTACACCCACACACTGTCAATATTTCAACTCGCATATATACATATGTGTGTGTGTGTTTCGAATTCACAACTGCACTTGCAAGCAATAAATATGTATTTTGTAGGGGTTCCTTTTGTTTAACAAGTGTACAGATATGAATGAATCAGTCCATCCGTTCGTCCGTCCATCCAATTACCCCAACACATGCATTCACACACACTCACACTCCAATGCTTCCCATAATGTGGGCACCCCCATTTATTATGCATCCACGATCCAAAGGAGGTCACTTTTGGAAGAATTTAAGATTGTCATAACAAAGGTATTAAAAGACATTTAAAAGGGATTATAAAGAGCTTAAATAAATTGAAATCTGAATACAAGACACCAATGGATGGAATCCGTAAGATATATGAGTGTGTGTACGTACGAATCGAATGCCGTGGTGTGTAAATGCGTTGGTGTGGTCTTCCTCACGCTTGGCTTGGCTTGCTTGGATGGTTGGACTATTGTCTGACAAACGGACGACATCGAAGACAAATTACTTGCCATCGAAATGGAGTTAAGCGAAACACAGAAAGAGACACTTAATTTTCTGGGGTTTTAATTCAAGGATTATCGTTTGAGGTTTTTAACACCAGAGGCAATAAATTAATTATTTAAAAAATTCTTAAAAAAAGAAAATCCACGCCTAGGTGGCTAAAAATCGAAATTAAAAAATTCTTTAAAAAATCCACGCCTAGGTGGCTAAAAATCGAAATTAAAAAATTCTTTAAAAAATCCACGCCTAGGTGGCTAAAAATCGAAATTAAAAAATTCTTTAAAAAATCCACGCCTAGGTGGCTAAAAATCGAAATTAAAAAATTCTTTAAAAAATCCACGCCTAGGTGGCTAAAAATCGAAATTAAAAAATTCTTTAAAAAATCCACGCCTAGGTGGCTAAAAATCGAAATTAAAAAATTCTTTAGAAAATCCACGCCTAGGTGGCTAAACATCGAAATTAAAAAATTCTTTAGAAAATCCACGCCTATAAATCGAAATTAAAAAAATCTTTAAGAAATCCACGCCTTGGTGGCTGTAAATCGAAATTAAAAAAATTCTTTAATAAATCCACTCCTAGGTGGCTAAAAATCTAAATTTCGAAATTCTTTAAAAATTCACGTATATGTGGCCAAAAATATTTTTTAAAAATTCTTTAAAAAATCCACGCCTAGGTGTCTAAAAATGTTTTTTAATTTTTTTAAAAAATCTTCGCCTGTTTGGCTAAAAATCGAAATTTTGTTTATTTTTTTGACATTAAATGCAGGCTTCCTCTTTGAATATCACTTTCATGTCACACATATCTACATGGAACAAGTTCTTCTTTATTTCTAAAATCCCATTCGAAATTAGAAAATATAATTCGTGAATATTGCCATTAATCACTCTGAAATGACATTTTTCAATCAACCCCCATGGAAAAGCAACAGGAACAGTGACAGAGCGACATACCATTGTCCAACATTTTAATTAACAGCAGTAAGTAAATGATGAGCACTGTAATGAGGATAACATTGCAAGGCATTTATAAAAGAAATGTTATCTTCACTGGTACACTGTGGAATTGAAACTCTTATACGGATGTTATACTGTTGCCGGCAGACTGTAAATAACACATGTTGGTTATGTTACCGTAACAGAACAAACAAAACTGATAACAGACGAATGTTATGTTATGTTAAGTTTGAGTTTACAGTTAATAACGGTATGTTATCACCATGTTGAATGATTTTGTACAGATAAAGAGAGAGACAGTCTCTTTTATTTATTCCGTTTTACTGTTGAAATTTTACAGTAATTTTATAAATGTAAACTTAACAGTTTATGACTATTACGGTAATCGCACAAGTGCCGTGTATATTTACCTAATGTTAGTCAGAAACGAATTCTGTGAAATTCTAATTGGAAATTTTAAAAGAAAAGGAAAATTAATGGAAATATGCAAAACAGATTTTTGTTTTAATATTCAAACAGAGATAAAGACTAAAAATTTAGATTTTTATTTAATTTTGTTTTAAGGTTATAATTGTAATAAATGTTATGTATAAACTAAAGTGCTAGAAGGGTCATAGTAAACAGCGGAATTTTCCGGAACCATTGACTCCAATTTTCTGAATTTGTAACTAATTTTTCGAACTATAATCGAAGTGAATTAGAAGAGTGAAGGTAAAGAGATTGGATTTTTGTTTGTGGTCCGTAAGTGAAAAGACGATAGGACAAAGGGTTTTTCAGGATTGTAGGAGTACCCCGTATTAGAGAATATTTTCGAGAAATCGTGGGCAGATTTGTCTATAAAACAGTTCTCGAAAACTTTATTTAAAAACAATCCTAAGTACAAAGATTTTTAAAGAACTTGTTCTTGTGTATCCGTTTAAAATATATTCTCAAGATGAAGAGTTTTTCTAAATTTATTTTCCAAGGAATTTTTTTCCAATACGTGGATCACTTAAGAATATTTACTCTAGGACTAGGGCTTAAAAACTCTCAAAGATTTGGGTCTTTTATGACATGAATCTACCGCCCCTTGGATATTTCGGAAGGAAGTCGTCAATCTGAGTTGTGGGCATTAAAAAAAGTAACAAAAATTTGGATATTTAAGAATTTTTTGTCAAGGATCTTAGGAAATGTTTTCAAAGACATGGATTTTCAAAAAAAAAATTCCACGAATGTTGGAAGGACACAAGGACGTTTATCTTTTAAGAAAAAATTTTAATGACCTCAATTAAAAAAAAAAACTCGAAGGCATGTATATGTTAAGAAAAATTATTAAAATTTTTGTTCTGAAGGACTTTGATAGTTTAAAAAAAAAATTTCACAAGGTTGTAGATTTTTTAAAAATTTCTTTCCAAGGACGTAGATTTTTAAAAATAGACTTTTTGAGACATTTTTTAAAGGAGGTTCGTTTTTAAAGAAATTTGCGTTAAATTTTTAACGTGGACATGAGTTTGTTGGATTTTTTTTAAGGTGTGGATTTTTATAAGAATTTTGTATTTCAAAGAAGTGGATTTTTTAGGACAGTTATCTCGGACTAGGATTTGTGTTGAATATTTCTCCATTCACCATTTTTCTTGTCTCTAGAGCCATTTTTATGGTCATCCATAGCACAGCCAATTCTGGAAAACCTGTTTCGACGAGTTTCCAAAACTATATTCGTGGATTTTTAAGAATGTTTTTTTGAAGCAACATTTCGTACCGAAAATTCGAAATTTTAGAACTATTTTTCAGGTACCATACAAATTTAAAACAGTGTATTTTTTAAACATAGATATCTCCATTTTTTAAGGACTTAAAAATTGCTAACGAATTATTCACAGAAATTAGACTAATTTTTTTACCCCCATATGGCTACAGAGGGTATATATCAGTTGGTACGGCCCAAAACGTGCCTAATCGAAAAAACGATTTTAAACCCTAGGTCTCTTTCGGCTAAATCCGTTTCAGGACATTTTGAGTCGATTTAGCGATGTCCGTCCGTCTTTCTGTCTGTCTGTCTGTCTGTCTATCTGACTAGCTGGTGCACGCGACAAATCTCAAAGGGAGTATCCGATTTGGACCAAACTTGGTACGTCGTAATACTATTATCAAACTTAGATCGAGTTCGGTGATGGGTAACATCGGTCCACTCCTTCTGATGCCTCCACCACAAAACTTTGAAATTTTCAAAAAAATAATTTACCTCAAAGAACAAGAATGCATCATTGAATTTTGTGAAAACTTTGCAAATCCTAAAAATTTTATTAGTACTAGGCCAGAGAAGAAAATGTACAACACTGCCCCACCCCCTCTGGTACCTTCCACACAAAGGGTCAAAATTTGGAATAATTACATCTCTTATAAAATGTGAAACAACCGTTTGATTATCTTCAAATTTTACACATCCAAAAATTTCTAACAACCTAAGATCTGGTGTGAATATAGAATATATGAGCCCCCTCCATCTGGGTCAAATTCTTGAAAAATAAAAACGCTCATAAATTACGAAATCAGCAAACCAATCTTGGTAAATCTCAATATTTCTACCAACACAAGTTCGACTGTTAAGACGGGATATTTTGGTTCACTCTCTCTGGTACCTCCCACACAAAAGGATCAAAATTCCGAATAATTATAACTCTTATAAAATGGAAAATAATCATCCGATTGTCTTCAAAATTTCGCACGACCTAATATTTTTGCCAACACAAAATATGTTTTGAATATGGAGTACATGAGCCCCCTGCTTCTGGTACCTCCCCCCACGAAGGGGTCAAAATGTGTTGTAAGTATCCGATTATCTTTTAATTACACACATCACAAAATTTTCATTGACCCAAGGTCTGGTGTGAAGATGGAATATATCGGTCCACTCCTTTTGGTACCTCTTCCACAAATGGTCAAAATTTTGGATATTCATGAAGCTCAAAAAACCGCGAAATTAACATCCAATTCCATTCAGATTTGGCACATCTCAATATTTCCATTAACACAAGATCTGTTATAAAGATGGTGGTGATTGGACCATACCTTCTGGTACCTCCCACACAAAGGGTCAAAGTTTTGAATAACCAAAACGATCATAAAATCCGAAATAAGCATCCTGTTTTCGTCAAATTAAACACAGCACAATATTTTTATTAACCCAAGGTCTGGTGTAAAATTGAATTACATCGGTCCACCCCTTCTGGTACCTCCCCCTCAAAGGGTCAAAATAATAATTTTGAGTATCCGTGAAGCTCATAAAACGCGAAATTAATACCCAATTCCATTCAGATTTGGCACATCTCAATATTTCCATAAACGCAAGATCTTTTTTAAAGATTATAGAGATCGGGTCATTACTTCTGGTACCTCCCCCACACAGAGCTTAAAATTCTGAAAAATCCACACAAAGGGTCACAATTTTCAATACTTTGATCTGCGATTCTTGACAACGTGCTATATCTAAATATTTATCTCAATCAGAAACCTGAGATGAATATGGTATTTATGATTTCTCATAAAATTGGTTATAAAGATTCGATTTTCTTTCCAATATTTTTATCTGTATTAGATGAAGTATGAAAATAGAATACATCGGTCGACTATATCTTGTTTTTATATTTTAAATAATTATGTATTTTTTAAACTGGACCTTTTAAGTTTTTTTTTTTAATTATTTGCCATGATTTTCCGGTCTCAAACGCGTGGATTTTTAAGATTTTCGAAGGTCTAAAAGACCTCCGGATTTTCAATTTAATGCCCAACAGGCTTAGAATGAATGTTTTTGAGATCTAACAGATCACTAGCGGTGGGGTTTAATATTATTATGAATATTCTTCAAAGACTAAACCCTCATCCTTGGAATTTTTGAAAATATGATTGAAATATTTTTTCAAGAAACCTTCGAAACTACATCGTGGGATTTTATATTGCAAAGGGCCAAACCGGGCAGCAATTTCTTCAGAAATGCATTTTTTCTTAATAACTTTACTTTGGTTTGAGGTCAATTGAAACATCAGTGTTTTAGTTTTATAATTTTGATTTTTATTTTCCAATATTTCGGCTGCCTTCGATAGCCAGTTTTCTTTTTTTTTTAATTTAAGGGCTATCCTAATTTGTTGAAAATATTTTACAAAAATGACAATCATAAAAAACCTATACACATTAAAACAAAAATCAAAAACAACCAAAGAAGTAACAGTCAAAAATGTTGTTGTAGAGCAAAATTGAACAAATTGTTGCTCGCACGTGAGGAATACAAAGAAATCCCCGGCACAGGACATAAATGGGGCGAACAATATTTTTCTCTAATAAAATAAAGGCGAACAAAATTACACGAAGCAAAGGAAAACCTCCTCTTGAAATGTTAGTGTGTGCGTGTACGTGTAAGGGAGTGGGTGCTGTTTTAACAACGAAACGAAGTAAATACACTATGAGCAACAGCAACAACAACAACACCGTGGATGAATAACGGTGGCAGCAATAAAACTACCGTAAGTCAACAAATGTAAAACTCCAATTACCATAGGAAACACACAGCTACAACAACACTAAAATGCAAGGAGGTGTTTTCATGTGGCTCTCTGTGTTATGTGTTATGCCGAGAGCAAGAGAGCTAAAAACGAAAATGAAAGCATAATTTGTTGAGAGGCAGAGAAAGAGAGTGGAGCTAAATTCTCAATGATTTACTTTGAACTAAATAACGGTAGGAAACCCCCCACAAAAATAAAACAGCCGTGGTGATACAATTTCTACAGAGAATTGATGGAAGAGAGAGAGAATGAGAGCAGAGAATTGTTTCATTGGAGAGTTGAGTTTACAACCCCGATGTGTGAGGGTCGTTTTTCAATTCCTTTGATGGAGCACACAGCACACGAGCCACAAACCGTTGCCTTGCTTGCTTGCTTGCCTGCCTGCCAGTGTAATCTCCAACCAGCCGAACTGTTTGGCCATGTCGGTTTCTGTGTGTGTGCCCGCCACCATTCGTTCTCCTCTCGTTGTCGGTATTCTTTTCGTTTTTGTTTTATATTTCATTACAAGACTCGCTAACAGTTACAAGAACTCAAGGCAAGTTAGTCTCCATGTAACGTTTGTCGTATCAACAACATTCATTCCGACGATAGCGCGCGCGTTTCATTTCATTTGACGCGTACTAGAAGAGTAGTAGTGTGTGCTGTTGCGCTAATGTGTGCATGCATGTAATATTTTGTTGTACACCTACCAACCTAAACTACCTACCGTTTGTGTGTTTCGATGAGAGTGACAACAATAACAAAAGAAGAATAAGAATTTAAGCAACGAAAAAATTTAATCATCCAAAAAAAGTAAACCTATCGGAAGTCGAAGAAGGTTTACATTTCAAAAAATTATTTGTTTTAATTATTTTTTCGTTGATTTTACGTTGCGAAAAATAGAAAAAAGGAAAAACGTTAGTGCAAAAATTGAAAACTACACAAAACGAAATGTGAAGAAAAATTGTGCGAAATTCAAAACAAAAGTGAACATTTCCCAAAAGTAACGGAAATTGAAAAATAAAAAAACCTACGGAAAACAGGTTTTTCTTATTAAAATAAAAAGAAAATGCAGCGATTTCCCAATAATCGAAAAGTCAACCCAAAATGGATAAAATGACAGGAAATATGGCAACAAATGGATTTTTATGTGCCATCGAAACCCCGATAAAGGATTACCAATAGAAATAAAAGGAATTTCCAAAAATCACATCAGGAAATTGGAAAAAAAAATTCAAAAAATATTTTAAAGATTGAGGTGACATATCAAAGCTCTAAAATAACAAACATAAAATAAAAATTATTAAAAAGCTGACACAAATGCATTTAAAAAACCAAGTAACCCGAAACAATTGGATTTTTTAAGAAATAAAAAAAAATCTTATTCAGCAATTTTTGAAAGAAAAAAAATCAACAACAAATATATTCTTTAAAAAAAAAACAAAAAAAAAAACACATCAAAAAAGTTTTGTAAATTATTCAATATTGTAAAAAAATAAAAAATGTCTATATTTAAAAATAATTAAAAAAAAAAAAATAAAAAAAATCTATAAGTAGTGTAACCAAATCGAATTTCATCTCTCAATAATTACAATAATTTGTCCTGTGATTCAAAACAAAATTTAAACAAAACAAAAAATATTAACGAAAGAAATATTTTTCAACAAAAATTAAGAAAAAAAAAAACAACAACAACAAAAACAAATACCAGAGAAAATTATACATACATCTATTGGGATTTACCTTCAATTATCATTTGCAACTATAGTCTACGCCTGCTACTATTTTTGAGTGTTATACTTAGAGCCTGTCTCCCCACCACCATCACTCCTCCCTCAACAAATCAAGAAAATTTTATTTAACGGTAAGTTTGGAAATTATAATTATCTGATTTAATATGATGTTTTAAAATATTTTTTAAGTGATATTAAAGAAAAGATACTAATTTTAAAAACAAAGGGCATTAATAAAAATATTTAGCAAAATTATTTATTTTTTTGAAAAAAAAAAAAATAATCTCCAACAATTTCTGAAAAATTATCAATTTTAAATTTCAAAAATTAGTTTTAAAAAAATATTTAATTTTTGTGGGAAATGAAACTGTCTGCAAGAAAAGCCACCAAAAATGAAATCAACACTCAAAGCAAATAAATAAATAAATTAATTAACAAAAAAAAATTAACCACATTTAATTAAAAATAAAAAAATAATTATTAACTTTTTAAACAACTTTCATAAATACCGAAACCTATACGAGAAAAAACCATATTCCAAAATTCCACCAATTAATAAAAACTTTCTAAAAAATGAAACCTCGAAGCAAAAATAAACAAATAAAAATAAATAAATACAGGTTCCCAAACTAAAATAAAAAAACTCAAAATACTAACGTTTTAAAGAACTTTTATAACTCCCAAACCTATATGAGAAAAAAATTATCTTCAAAAAATGCCACCAATAAAAATGTTAGTGAAAAAATACAAAATAAAATACTCCTAAAAATATATTTTCAAAAATCCCCAAAAAAAATCGGCTAATTTTCATTTTATAGAATTTCTTATGATTTTACCCAATTTAAAATTTAATAAAATGATCGCCGAAAAAATCTCAGGGAGAATTATTTCCTTTTTTCAAAAAACATATTTATTTATGTAAAATAAAAAAAAAACTTTAAAATATATGTACAAACATTTTCTCCTCGATTAGAAAACACCTCCTAGAAACTCTCCTAGAAAAGTCACCAAAAATAAAATAATAATAATGTCTTACAAAAATATTACCTTGGGTTTTTGAACAGTAACATTTAGGACCTCTGTCGTACTGATATGTATTCAAAAAGAAAATGGACCCGAAAATTGTGGTCCAATTTACCCGCTACATATTACCCGTTGCCCATCAAAATTGCCCTGTTCTGAACTCTGACCCGCAGCGAAATTACCTGTCGATTGGTCTTTGATTGTGACCTGGAGAGCAACTAAAAAAATCAGTAACACTCCGTTTTTGGTTCATACTAACCCTTAAATATTTTTCCATCATCTTCATAAACAAAAGGCCTCTATTTTGACCATAGGCCCAATTTCCTGGAAAATGTCGTGAAAAATGGGGCCATAATTCCGACCTGTTACGTGATTATAAATTAACATGGACAGATGGACGAAAGGCCACGTTAAATCTCTAAATCGATTTAGCTCGCCGAGATATAACATAACATCTTAGGTCTAGGACCAATATTTCGTGAGATTACAATTTTTTGGCCCAATCAAGCACATAGTGTAATTTAAGAAATTATTTAAGAAAATCTCAATATTTCTTAAAAACAAGTCTTATGTTTTCAAAAAAAAAAAAAAAAAAACTACAAGTTTTTTGGGCTTTTAGAAATATATTTCAAAAACTTGCTGAAATGTTGAATATATTCAGAAGTCTTATATTTTTAAGAATAATATACGTTTGGACGTTTTTTAGACATCTAAAAAATATATATTTCAAAAAAAAAAAAAATGTTGAAATGTTTTATATATTCACAAGAGTAAAATCTCTCTTCAAGAAAAGCCACCAAATTGAAATAGATAAAAAACAATTTCCAAAAAAATAATTAAATAAATAAAAAAAAAAATAAATAAACAATAACATCTATTTTTTCATTTTTTAATGGAGTGTAATTATATAAATACCGGAAAAATATTCTCTACTCTATAAAAAATTAGAAACAACTAAACATTTATGTCGAACAATTTAATATAATCCGTAGTTTTTAATTTTTTATAATTTCATCAACTTCTAAAAAATATAAACGTTGTTGATAAAGTTTAAAAATATTCAAAATTTGTTATATTTTTTTACATCACGAGAAAATAAACTCTCTTCCTGAACAGTCGTCAAAATAAAATAATTGAACAAGTAAGAAAGAGTTTTTTTCTAAATAATATTCAGCAGTTTTCAATAGAGTTTTTTTTTTTTTTGAATATCCGCAACAATAGATTTTCACTCCAATAAGAAATAAACTATTTGCAAGAGTAGACACCAACAATGCATCACAACTCAACCCCAAAAAATTAATTAAAATAATATAATAATAATACTGAGAGTAATAATACAATAATTTTTATAAGCTTCGAAAAAAATATATTTTTTAATAAATTCTTAAATATTTAAAAAGCTTTATAATTATTTCCCTCAAAAGAAAGTTTTTTTTCAAATATGCTGCCAAAATAAAATAAAAAAGGCAAAAAAAAATTAAATAATAATATGAGTAAAAATAATACTTGTATAAATAATAATAATTATCTCAATAATACCAACAACTTTTCAATTTGGAAAGAACTTTTATATTTTTGAAACCATACAAACATAATAAAACATAATATTTTACAAAATAAATAAATGAATACTTGTCTATTGAAAAAAATAAATATGTGAATAATAAAATAAATTAATGAAGAAATAAATAAATTTATAAATACATGAAAAAATAAAAAAAAATTAAAATAAATAAATAAACGACAAAAAATGATTTAAAAATTCCCCAACAATAATTGTGAATTTTTATTAGTGCTGAAATATGTGTGTTTAATAAGTATTCTCCTTCAACATATGTGTGTGTGCGTGTAAATTAAATCCAAAAAAATAGTGCTTAGACAATATTGGACAACATGGATTAAGAATCGCTCGTTTTTGAAGTGTGGCAATGTTGGGTGGGCGTGCAGCCAAGCAACTAAAAAACGAAAAAAACTAAAATAAGAAAATTAAAAAAAGATTCGTGTCTCCTTCCCAAAAAAATATTTACCTGTGCTTTCTGCTCTAACGTGTGCTATGTGGTAACATTTTGCTTTTGGTTTGGCGGATTTTCTTGCCACGACAGACAACTGCAGTATGAGGAAGTAAACGGAGAAACAAAACAAAAAATCAAGAAAAATAAAAACAACATCTTGTTAAAAACAAAAAAAACTTTCAAAATGAGAGGATTATGATTTTTGCTCGATCTTTTTTTTGTGAAAGGCCGCCCTCTACCTTTCAATTTGAAATATTTATGTTTTGTGTTTTTGTTTTCATTAGACGTGAGTGTGGGTGCTCCAAATCCATTTACAACTTTTTAATTAGTTGGGATTTACTTCTGACTGAAGTAAATTCCAATTCTGATAGATTGAAGGCAACTTTGTATGGAATTTGGCAAAGGTGGTGGTAACAGAAAATCAATATTATAACATAAATAACTTAAAAGTGTGTTATATTGATAGTGAGCAAATAATTCTCATTAACGTTAAAAATATTGGAATTCAATTTTGTCCGGTAGATTAAAGACAAATTTTTTCGTGGGATTTCGCAAATGGGGGTAGTCGGTTTAACAGGAAATCTATTTTATAGCATATATGTGTTTTTAAAGTGTGTATTATTATGTATATAGTGTGCAAATAATTCTCATTCACTTTAAAAAACATTTCCATAACTTACAATGTTTCACATTTTGGGTTGGTTGAAACATTTTATTATCAAGATTTAATGATTTGGTGAAGTGTGTATTGTCATATTGATAGTGAGCAAATAATTCTCAATTCAGTTCATATTTATTTTTATATATATATTTTTTTTTTTTGTAGAGAGAGAGAGATTGAGTTAGGAATATAATATGAATTGTAAAGTAACTGAAATATGTTTAAATAATTCTGTGGCTTAACTTTTTATTGTTCGGCATTTAGAGGATTAAAGAGCGTATTGCTCTGAATTTTTACTTTTATGATATTTAAATTATTTAATAATAATAAAAATTACTACTTTTCAACATTGTTCCAGATTTCTGTAATTTTTTTCGAAATTAGTTAAATAGTAATGTGTTTTAAATAAACATTAAATCCATACCATCACCTTTATAGCCATAATGACACAAATATGATGCTGATATCACACATTTTTGTTGTTTTTGTTGTTGTGATTCTCAAAGATGCCGCCAGCATTTTATTGTATTTATTTAACCTAAAATGTTTGATGATATAGAGTGATAGATAGACAAGTGCGACACATTAGCTATTAAAAGAGGTCGCTTGAAAATAAATCAAAATGGAGATAAAAGATTGAGAGGAACGGGGAAAAAGATATTAGATGGTATATGAAATAAAAATGGAAAAAGTTTACGAAATTTTCGAAATTTTACAAAAAATTCAATATTTTACAAAAAAAAATACAAAATTTTGAAAAATAATCAAATTTTGAAAAATAATTAATTTTGGAAATATTTAAATTTTATAAAAATTTTATTTTTTAAGAAATCATATTTCGAAAAAATACCTAATTTTTTATATCAAAATTTTGAAAATAATCGAATTTCGAAAAATAAATAATTTTGTAAATATTAAAATTTTGTAAAAATCAAATTTTTTAAGAAATCATAATTTTATTCAAGAATCTCGACAATATACCTAGTTAGTTAAATATGAAATAAAAATGGACAAATTTTACAAAAATTTTAAAATTTTTTCAAATAATAGAATTTTGAAAAAAACCAATTTTTTACAAAATTCAAATTTGTTAATTTTTTTTTTTAATGGAAATTTTATTACTAATTTCGCAAAAATACCTAAAAAATACCATATTTTACAAAAATTTCAAAATTTCGGAAATAATAGAATTTCGAAAAATTACCTAACTTCTTTAAGAATTCAAATTTGTTAAAAATCATTTTTTTTAAGAAATCATAAATCAAAATTTTTAAGAAATCATAATTCAAGAATATCGAAAAAATACCTAATTTTGTGAATATTTAAATATGAAATAAAAAATGGACATATTTTACAAAAATTTCAAAATTTCGGAAATAATAGAATTTTGAAAATATACCTATTTTTTAAAAATTTAAGTTCGGTAAAAAACAAGATTTTTCAAAAATCTTAATTTTATTAAAGAATTTCGAAAAAATACCTAATTTTGTAGTATTCAAATATGAAATAAAAATGTACAAATTTTACGAAAATTCAAAATTTTGGATATAATAAAATTTCGAAACAAAACTAATTTTTATACAGATAAAAATTTGTTAAAAAAACAACTTTTTCAAAAAATCGTAATTTTATTAAAGAATTTTGAAATAATACCTAATTTTGTGAATATTCAAATATGAAATAAAAATGTGCCAAATTTACAAAAATTTCAAAATTTTGCAAATAATAGAATTTGGAAAAACCCCTATTTTTTAAAAAATAAAAATTTGTTTAAAAAAAACCTAATTTTGTAAATGTTTAAATATGAAATAAAAATGGACAACTTTTACAAAAAATTCAACAAAAAATAATAGAATTTTGAAAAAATACCTAAAAAATTTGGTAATTTTTCAAATTTTTCAAAAATCTTAATTTTATTAAAGAATTTCGAATAAAAAAACCTGTGCAAATTTTACAAAAATTTAACAATTTTGCAAATAATAGAATTTTCAATTTTTGTATTAAAGTATTTCGAAAAAATACCTAATTTTGTAAATATTCAAATATGAAATAAAAATAGACAAATTTTACTTTACTTTTTTTTTAAATTCAAATGTCTTAAAAAAATTCAAAAATCGTAATAAAAATCGTATTTCAATAAAAAACAATATTTTTTTTTAAAATTTAAATTCGGTAAAAAAAACAAAAATTTTCAAAAATCGTATTTTTTTAAAGAATTTTGAAAAAATACCTAATTTTGTAGACATTTATCAAAATTTTGTAAAAATCTTAATTTTGAGAAAAATCATAATTTGTGAAGTGGGAGTAAATCTTCCCATCTCTGACTGGAGTAACCATTTAAAACATACAACCACTTCCCAGAATTTCGTGCCAAAAACATCAATGAAAATGTGTTACCGTAACAAATTTCCAATTTTCAAAAAAAGAAAATTTCGAAAACACATGGAAATCATAAATTAATATAAATTATGATTTCCAAAAAAAAAAAAACATGTGACTTTTTTCACATTTAATATTGGTATCATATTACCCCATTTACGAAACATCTTCATTTGTCTATTTTAAGATTTGAACATTTTCTTCCACAACAACAGCAACTTAATTACATCCTTATGTTTTTCAGGATTCCAAAAAAAGGTCCTTGCTGTTGTACTTATTATGGAAATTGTGTTATATTAGCTTAGAATGTTGATGATGTTGTTGTAGTCTAATTTCATCCCCCTGGCGCCTTTTTGAGCTGTGTGTTTATGTAGATAATGATTACATTTACCGGTGTTGAATATTTTTTTTTTGTCTTCGTTTTCTTTTGCTTTTTTGATAAATGATCATTGCTATATCTTACAACAGACTCATTTATTTCGCGCTTTATAAAACAAAAAAAAAAAAAAAACATGAAAAAATAACAAATTTAAAGGACAAAATGTTATCAGCCAGAGGTTTTTTTTTCAAGGGCTCGTCCTTTTTTCGTTTGTCGATTTTTTTTTGTTGAAGCGTGAAAAAATAACATGGGTGTTGTTAAAAGCATTTAAATTTCTCAAAATATTTGACACCTGGTAGTCGTGGTAATTTTCGTTTGTATATCAAGCTAACAGACAGACAGTCCATCAAGTAAAAAACATCATTAAGCTCTCCTAGTTTCTCTCTCTCCTCCATTTGGTGTGTGTCGAATTTAATGTAGAAGGGAAATGGAAATTTCTCTTTCCCTTAAAATACTAATGGAAAAATGCTCAAATAGTTCGGAATTTTTGTTTTTAGTAAAAGTTTTCACATTGGCATTGAAAAATTACTTTGCATGTAGCAACAACATAATTATAATAACATTTTTGTTGTTGCTGAGGGCCGGTGGAAAAAAAAACAACTTCAATTTGTCTAAAGATTGTAGACTTGAGATATGCAATGGAGCATGTGAAAGGGAAGGGCAGGGGAATAATATCAAGGGAAGATTTCATTAATTATTAGGTGAGGTGTAATTTTCTATATCGCATAAAAATCAGAAAAGGGAGGAGGGTTCCGATTTTGGATCTAAAAAAAATCTTAAAAATTAAATGATAATTTTTGGCCGTTCGGAAAATAATTGATGAGTAACAAAACAAAAAAAAAAAAAAAACAGAAATAAATATTTTAAAAAAATCCCTGAAAAAAATCTATTTTAGAAAAGGAATTCCTGTGATTTGTTTGATTTTTTTTCAAAAGATATAATTGCGGATTTTTATTAACAATTAGGTATGGTGTAAATTTTTATAACGCTTAGAAATCAGAAATGAAAGGAGGGTTCCGATTTTGAGTCTAAAAAAAATCATAAAAATTAAATTATAATTTTTTGCAATTCGGAAAGTAATTAATGAGTAACAAAAAAAATAGACATAAATATTTTTAAAAAATCCCTAAAATTTTGTTTCTTTCAAAGGATATAATTGCGGATTTTCATTAACAATTTGGTGAGGTAGAATTTTCTACATCGCATAGAAATCAAATATGGAAGCAGGATACCGATTTTGTGTCTAAAAAAATCTTAAAAATGAAATTATAATTTTTGACAGTTTGGAAAATAATTGAGAAACCAAAAATATTAGAAAAAAATAAATATTAAAAAAAATCCCCGAAAAAGTCAGTTTAAAAAGGTATTGGAATTCCCTGTAATTTGCTTGATTTTCTTTCGAAGGATAAAATTGCGGATTTTTAGACCTAAGCCATGTGGTTGAATATTATCGAGGGGATTTTTCAGGAAAAATTAATTAAGGTTTAATTTTTCACCTCACCTGCAAATCAGAAACCAACGGAGGGTTGGATTTGGAGTCTAAAAATATTCTTAAAAATTCTGAGCAACAAAAAACAAAAAAAAAAAATATTTTAAAATATTCTCTTGAAAATTCCATTCAAAATGGACATTGAAATTTAATAATTGTAACTGCAATTGTGTTTTTTAAGGATATAATTGGGGATTTTTAGGACTAAGCCATATAATTGGTGAAGAAAAAATATTTTAAAAAATTTCTGATTTTTCCAAATTTAATTTGGAAACCAGTTTCAAAAGAAATCAATATCTATAGCTTGAAATTCCTTCTCAGATGGTGAAAATATTATTTGGGAGAAAAATTGGAAAAATTAAATTGCAATAAAATGCAATTTTGACGATCCTTCTCCTTATCTTCATTGGGAAATATTACTTCGGAGTCGTTGAGAAAATTCAATTGCAATTTAAAAATAAAGAATAATTCCTACCAAGAGGGAGGCCTTGGAAAAATCCGAGCCTCGGGTCTCTTAAATAATCAAAAAAAAAAAATTAATTAATAAATTTATGATTCCACCTTTAAGAGTCCTTACATAAAGCCATTTGAAAATTAAAAAAAAAAATAATTATTGATATGAAATGAAACTATTGCTATGAAAAATATATTTTTTAATTTTATAAAATGTTATTATTTTTAAACAGTTTTTTATAATATTTAAAAAAAATCTATGGTTTATCTCAATTTGCCTTCAACCAAATACAAATTATTAGCTTGAAAATCCTTCTAAGAGCATCATGGGGAGAATATTGCTTCAGAGTCCTTGGGAATTTTCAAAATCCTCTCCAGAAATTCAATTGTTGAAAGTAATATTTTTTTTTACAAAAATCCTATTTTGTTAGTCCACGTTTTTTTTGTCCTTGAAGAAAATATTTTGTAAAAAATCCACGTTTGTTTGTCCTTGAAGAAAATATTTTGTAAAAATCCACGTTTGTTTGTCCTTGAAAATAATATTTTTTAAAAAATCCACTTCGTTGGAAAAAGTATTTTTTATAAAATCCATTAGTTGTATTGTCATTGGAAAAATATCCTTTTTAAATGCATGTTCGTTGGTAATTTTTTTCAATTACCACGTTTGTTAAAAAAAATCCACGTTTGTTGGTATTTGAAAAAAAAACTATTTTTTAAAAAATACACGTTTAGTGGTCCTTGACAAAAATATATTTTTAAATTATCCTGGTTTGTTAGTCTTGGAAAAAATATTTTTTTAAAAAAACCAAGTTTGTTGGTTCTTGAATTTTTTTTTTTTTTTTTAATTAAAAAACCATGTTTCTAAGTAGTTAAAAAATATTTTTTAACAAATCCTCGTTTTTTGGTAGTTAAAGAAAATATATTTTTTAAAATAAACACCTTCAAAAATATTGTTTGTCGGTACCAAAAAAATAATATTCCTTAAAAAACCTACGTTTGTTGGTCCTTGAAAAAATATTTTTTTTTTTAAATCCACGTTTGTTAGTGGTTGAATTTTTTTTAACTCTTCCTTCTTTTGTGTTGTCGTTGGAAAAATATTTTTCAAAAAATTCAAGTTTGTTGGTCTTTGCAAAAAATATTTTTAAAAGATCCGCCTCTTCCGGTACTTGAAAAGAATATTTTTTAACAAATCTATCGTTGGAAAAATATATTTTTAAAAGATCCACGTTGGCTGGTCTTTGCAAAAAAAATATGTTTTAATAATCCAGGTTTGTTAGTCATTGAAAAAATTTGTTTTAAAAAATCAAGGTTTGTTAGTCCATGAAAACAATATATTTTAAAAAATCTACGCCTTGTAAGGTCCTTGAATTTTTTTTTTTATAAATTCAGGATTTGTTGTCCTTGTAAAAAATATTTTTTAAAAAATCCACATTTACTGGTCCTTGAAAAAATATTTTTTAAAAAATCTAAGTTTGATGGTCCTTGAAAATCCAAATTTATTATATTTTTTTAAATAGTTTATTTATACACATTTTTCCGAGTATCGAAAATTTTTTTCTTCGCAAAACTGATTTCTTCTTTCTTGGCTTTCAATACAACTAAAAATTTAAACAATTTTAAATTTCGTTAAATTCATAAATTCAATTGTTTTTCAGAAATGTTCCTCCAAACTTAAATCAAATGTTTTTCCCATAAACCAAAAATCCCAGTTATCCAACATTCAATTAACCATATCGATGTGTGTGTGTGTGCGAGAGTGTCTATGTGGTTATAAATTATTATTTTTCCTAAATTATATTTATTTTGCTTTAAAATTCTATAAATTTTATAGAATTTATTTTTGTTTTTTTTTTTTTCAACTGGTTTCATTAGTAATGTTTGTTGAATTGAAGTTATTTTGTTGTTGTTGCTGCCGCTGCTGCTGCTGGAAGAGCAAAAGTTTTACTCTCGAACTGTTTTGGGTCTCATAATTTAGTTTAATGAAAATTTATATAACTGAAATTCTCCAGTTGTTGCCGTTTATGCGATATTGTTTGGTGTTGTTGTTGTAGAGTTTTTTTTGGTTGAAAACTGTTTGCCATGAATGCATGGGCCCCAGATGTATGTATGTATATATGTGTAGGCATATATATGTCGGTATGTTTGTGTGCATATGCACATATGACCAGCCAGCCTTCATTCAAGTGATATTTATGGGGCAGGCGGTATGCCATATAGAGAGAGAAATAATGGGGAGGCTCTTAGAATAGAAAGTGATTAAGTTGAGATGGGGGAAAAAGAAGAGTTAAAAAATAAGAAATATTAAAAAAAAAATAATAAAAATAAAAAAATAATAAAAATAAAAAATAATAAAAATAAAAAATAATAGAAATAAAAAATAATAAATATTAGAAAATAATAAAAAATAATTAAATAAATATATAAATAAATGCAAAATAAACTAATATTTAAATTAATAATAAATCAACGTAAATGTGCATAAAAAATAAAAATATATAAATGCGATGAATCTATTAGTTTTAAAAATAAATGAGAAGTAAATGACCAAATAATTACTAAAAAAATATCTAAAATATATTTTTCATCTTTTAGACTTCGTCCCTTTTCCACAGCAACGACCACCCACCCATATCTTCGTGCATATGAAAAAAAAAACATTTTATATGTTTTGTATATTATGCTGCATAAATAATTTTATTTTGCCACAAAATATTATTATTTTATTTGCTTGCAAACATACACACACATACATATATGTATGGCAGACAGGCAATAACAACAAAGTCATGTTGTGTATATATGTTTGAAAGACTGCTGCAGCCGTTGCAATTGCCCTGGCTGCACTTGTTATAGGTCGTTGGGTTGTTCTCGAGCCAAGCAACAACGCCTGTTTAAAAAAAATGCAGATTTTTTTCTTTTTTTTTTACAAAATATTAAATGTCTGTCTGTAAGTTTGTTTAAAGACTTTATGCCATATCTCAGCTCAGCCTGGCTGGCTGTGTGTGTGTCTGTCGATCTGTCTGGCAAAGTGCATAGTTTATGAATGGCTGTTTGTGTTCAAGTTATGATATCTTTTGGGTAAAATATTGTACAAAAATTTTCTTATTGCGAAAATAAACAGACAATTTTCTTTGGAGAATTATTGAGGCGTTAAGAATTTTTGTGCTGAGTGCACACACCAAAGGAAATGGAGTTTTTTTTTTTTTTGTTGTTCAAAAAAATAATTAAAAATTTAATTTTGCAGTCATATTCAATCCAGAAAGAGGGGTATTTGGGAACTCATATAATTTTCCAAGTTAGCAAAAAAAAAAAAAAAAACATTCTCTTAAAAAATGAATTCTAAAAATTAAAAAAATTAAACAAAAAAAAAAATATCCTTAAAAAAATACGTTTGTAGGTTCTTATTGGTTTGTCTTTGGAAGGAATATTTTTAGAAATATTTTTTAAAAATATGTTTTTTAATACACGTTTGTCACTTCCTTAAAAAAATATTTTTTAAGAAATATGTTTTTTTTTTAATACACTTTTTTCACGTTCTTAAAAAAATAATTTTAAAAAATCCAGGTCTTCTAAGTGGCTTGAAAAAATATTTTTTAAAAAAATCCAGGTCTTGTAAGGGACTTGAAAAAATATTTTTTAAAAAATTCACGTCAAATGCATGTTTGTTAGTCCTGGAAAAAAAAATATTTCTTTAAAAATCCATGTTTGTTTGTCCTTGAAAAAATATTTTTTTTAATATCAATGTTTGTTTGGTCCTTAAAAATAATAATTTTTAAAAATCTACGTTTGTTGGTATTTGTAAAAAATATTTTTTTTTTTAATTCTAAAAATTAAAAAAAGAATTAAAATCAAAACTCTAAAAAATTAACAAAATATATGTAAAAGCTTTAAAATTTAAAAAATATGGTTCCAGTTATTTTTTGCACAAATTGGAATTTTAAAACAGATAAAAAATAATTAAAAATTGAATTTTGCAGCCATTGTAATCCAGAAGGGGCGTTAAGATTTACAGAGTTTCCAAATGCTCCATTTGGAACGATACTGGCAATTTTCAAAAAAATAAAATCCATTAAAAATTCTTTTAAAATCTTAAAAATAATGTAGCCGTTATATTATAGTCTATACGACGACGTGGAACTGCACAGACAATTTTCTGTCATAGGCTGTAGTATCCATTAAGAACTTTAAATACGCATTTTGAAACAATTCCGGTGAATAAATTCGCTAAAATCATCAAAATACCGAATATCGGGAGGTACCGTTATATGGGGGCTATACGAAGACGTGGAGCTGCATAGACAATTTTCTGTTATAGGCTCAAGCTTCCGTTACGAACTTCAAATACCAAATTTGAAACATTTCCGGTAAATAATTTCGCTTAAATCATCAACATACCGAATATCGGGAGGTACCGCTATATGGGGGCTATACGAAGGCGTGAACTGGCAAAGACAATTTTCTGTCATAAGCTGTAGTACCTGTTACGAACTTCAAACGCCAAATTTAAAACAATTCCGCTGAATAATGTCGCTTAAATCAACAAAATACCGAATATCGGGAGGTGCCGTTATATGGCGGCTATACGAGGATGTGGACCTACGTGATCCATTTTCAATACCAAAAGTCCTGCAGACATAATACACATTTGAGTAAAATCTTATCAATCTACTTCATTTCGTTCGGAAGCTAGAGTGATTTCCACAGACGGACATCGCTAAATCGACAAACTTAATATAACCTCCATACTATGACGGAGGGTATAAAAAAGTAGTTGAAAAAATTATATATTTTTTTTTTTCATTTTCAAATCCACTTTTATCAAGTTTTTATCACCCTAATCTAAATAACTCCAACTTCCATTGACTTCTTTGTTCGGCTGTCCAGCTTAAGTGAGTGTTAACTTTATTTCTAACAAAAGACTTGGCCATACAACAATTTATTCAAAATTTATATATTTCAACACAATATTTTCCATAGACATCTTATCAGAGATATAACAAAAACAACAACAACTACACAAAAACCTGGTCTTTAAAATATTTCCATGATAAAAATCCACACAGACACACTCACACCCATGGATGCAGTTATGACCATTAAATAGCATTTATTAAATGCATAAAATTTAAACAACATTTTGGGAGAGACAAAAAACCGAAATTGTTTAAATTGCTTTCAGCCATATTTTTTTGAAAATAGTTTCACTCGAAACATAAATTACATAATAGAAACATGTGGATGAGTTGTAAATAAAATATGATATCTAAATGAAAATGAATTCACAAAAAAAAAAATAAACACAAAACCTTGTAATCTTTGAACGGCAGATTATCACAGATGCTGCCGCTGATGGTGATGAGGCCTTTTTGATTTGAAATTAATTAACATAAAATATATTTACAAAAGAAACCACAATCAATGAAGTGCTAATAAAACATAATACAACAACAACATCACGAAAAATGACATATTGCGTCGTTTTTGTTTTATTTTGGTTAAGTGGAAAAACTAGAACATAAATTTTATGGAGAGGGGGATTCAAAATGAAGGTCAGATTTTTATTTTTTTTGTGAGGAGTTTGGATTTAACGCCGAGGTTAAAATAAATTCGAATATAGATGGAAAAAATGGATATTTCTTAAGAATTTAATAATTTTTAAGTGCAAGACCGTTGTAACCAGAAATTAAAAAAAATATAAAAAAGTAAAAATATAAATAAATAAAAATAAATAAAAATATAAATAAATAATTTTGAAGAAAAATTATAAAAAATAGTCTAAAAAAAGTAACTTATTTTTTTTTAAATAAAAAAAAAAATAAATAAAATTATTGTTTGAAATTTGCCGCATAAGAAGTTTTAAAAATTTAAAATAAATAAAATTCAAAATTTAAAAAAGGATAAGATTAAAAATCAGCTGCAACCAATTTCAGACTACTGTCAGTTCTAAGCCACTCGTCCGACAGCTGTTAAAATTATTCCATTCGATAAAATTAAAAAGAAAATTGTGTTTATTTTGAGTTGTTTGAGTTTTATTAATTAATTAAAATGTTATGAAATTAATTAAAATTTTAAAAACTTGCTAAATAAGAAATTTTAATTTAATTTGTTTTGCTGAATTTGTAAAATGTTTTTAAAAATGTTAAATTAATTAAACCCAAAATTAAATTAATTTTTTTTTTATTTTTAAAGAACATTTAATTAATTTTGAGTTTTAATCATTTAAAATTTTTAAAAACTTTTTTTTGTAGCAAATTTTAATTAAAAATATTTCTCGATGAATTTTTAAACATTTTAAACTTAAATTTAAATTTTAATAGTTTTAAATTAAAAAAAAAATAATTAATTTAATTTTGAGTTAATAAAACTTTCATTTTTTAAAATCATCTTATGTGGCAAATTCCAATTTAAAATATTTGTTTTGATAAATTTGATAAGAAGGTTATAAAAAATTGTAATTAATGACACTTCAATTAAATTAACATTTAATTAAAATTTCAATTTTTTTAGTTTTAATTTAAAAATAAAATAAATATCATTTTATTTTGCGTTTTATAAATTTTCATTTTTCAAGAACTTCTTATGTGGCAAATTTCAATTTAAAATATTTTTTAAGAATTTGACAAGAACTTAAAATTAAATTAAAAATTTTTAAATTTTTTTTAAAAATTTTTAATAAATTTTAATTAAACTCAAAATAAAATTAAATGTTGTAAATTTTTTTTTTTAATTTAAAATTAATGAAATTCAAATTTTTAAATGTTAATTTAATTTTGAGTCATATTAATTTTGAATTGTGAAAAACTTATTAAATATTTTATTAAAAAAATATTATTTTTAAATTATTTAAAAATTATGGCAAATTTCCATTTATTTATTTTATTTTATTTTATTTTATTTTTTTTTGAAGAATTTATTTCCAATTTGATTTTATTTTCTTAAGAATATCATCTCCCCTCCCCCATCTGCCACCTGCTTGCCATATGGCTATGCCAACAAAAAGAATCAACCAATTAAAATTCCATAAAATTATTGTTAACACAAATCACCCAACTAACCCAGTCGGGCCATTATACAATCACGAAGAGAACTCAACAAACAAAAAAAGGACTGGCCTCGCCGATGAATAAAAAGCGGCAGTCAGTCGTCAATTGAATGCCATAAATTTTGGTAGTTCGTTAAGGAAACACACAATGGCAGCAGTCAGTACTCCCCGCCAAGCCACAAAAAAAAAAAAAAAATTATTAATAAAATTTTTTTATAAAAAAAAAACACATTGTTTTGTCTGGGTTCTTTTTTGCGCCACTAATGAACTCCAAATATGAAATTTATTACAAAAAACAGCAGCAATAACCCTACAGGTGTCTTTTGTCGATAGAAGCCATGATGGTAGTTTGGATTTCCCCAATTGTTTTTGGGAGGGGGCGGGGGAGAAAATATTGAAAATCCACAAAAGACAATAAAGCAAATGGTGACAGAAACAGGGCAATGGCATAAAAAACGGGGGGAAAATGGAAAAACAATTTTTCAATATTTCAGCAAGAAAAAAAAACAAAAAAAAATATTATGAAAATAATTTCTGCTGTCGACGAGTGTTGTAATTTCTTTCCCCTCCCTTTGTTAGGTTCTGCCTTCTTTTTTTTCGTTTGTCTTAGAATTTGTTATTGTTTCGGGTTTTGCTGACTGACTGACTGATGATTTGTAAAGTGGTATTTTTTGTTGTTGTTGTTGTGGCCTTAACAAGCTGGCCGAAATAAGGTGCAACCATTTGGAGATGATCATAATATGGCTGATGCTAAAGGGCCACACAGAAAAAATAAAAACTATTTAAAGATAACTTATGGTTTCCCCAAAATCAAACACATTTTTTTTGAGAGGGGGAGATTTGATGCAGAAGCAACCTCATTAAACTGTCAAAATATTTTTGGTATCCCCCAAAAAGAGAGAAATGCTGTGGCCACACGTTTGCTTTTCTTTATCTTAAGTGGAGTCTTCTTGTTCTCCAAATGCATGCCTTGAGGGAATTGTGTTTACTGGCATCCACCATGGCACCACTAAACTCATAAACTTGGTTTTTCTTCTGTTTTTTTTTTTTTTTTTTGTTGGCCAGTGATTATGTGGCGCCCAATGCCACTAATTTTTTTTAGCTTTTTAATATGCGCCTCTTAACGAACAAAAAGTTATAAACCAAACATTGTTTGCTTTTAAGTGTTTATTAATTAAAAACAGATTTCAAACATTTTTCGTTTCATACATGAAATTTCTTTCTCAGCATAATTAAATTGTGGGGGCCAACTGAAAAAAACTACGATCATTTTTTATGGGGCCATGTTGGTGGGGAGGCAAAACACGACATCATTAATTTTATTTACATTGCAATTCGAAAATGTTGTTTAAATTTTATGTTTTTTTCTTTATTTTTATTTTTTTGGGAAAGGTTTTTTCAAGACAATACAGGCTGAGATAAAATTTTTTTTAAAGAATATTTTTTTCAACAACCAACAGAGGCGTGGATTTTTAAAGAATATTTTTTTCAACAACCAACAGAGGCGTGGATTTTTCAAAGAGTATTTTTTCAACAACCAACAGAGACGTGGATTTTTTAAAGAATATTTTTTTCAAGAACCAACAGAGACGTGGATTTTTTAAAGAATATTTTTTTCAAGAACCAACAGAGGCGTGGATTTTTTAAAGAATATTTTTTTTCAACAACCAACAGAGACGTGGATTTTTTAAAGAATATTTTTTTCAAGAACCAACAGAGGCGTGGATTTTTTAAAGAATATTTTTTTTCAAGAACCAACAGAGGCGTGGATTTTTTAAAGAATATTTTTTTCAACAACCAACAGAGATGTAGATTTTTTAAAGAATATTTTTTTCAACAACCAACCGAGGCGTGGATTTTTTAAAGAATATTTTTTTCAACAACCAACCGAGGCGTGGATTTTTTAAAGAATATTTTTTTCAACAACCAACCGAGGCGTGGATTTTTTAAAGAATATTTTTTTCAACAACCAACCGAGGCGTGGATTTTTTAAAGAATATTTTTTTCAACAACCAACCGAGGCGTGGATTTTTTAAAGAATATTTTTTTCAACAACCAACCGAGGCGTGGATTTTTTAAAGAATATTTTTTCCAACGACCATCCAAGGCGTGGATTTTTTAAAGAATATTTTTTTCAACAACCAACAGAGGCGTGGATTTTTTAAAGAACATTTTTTTCAAAAACCAACAGAGGCGTGGATTTTTTAAAGAATATTTTTTTCAACAACCAACGGAGACGTGGATTTTTCAAAGAATATTTTTTTCAAAAACCAACAGAGGCGTGGATCACACTCTGCCCTAATGTTGCTCTGCGGCCCATTGAAAAAAATGATAAAATGAAAAATTCTGCAAAGAAAATATTTTCCATTTCATAATTTCATAGAACAGGAATCCAGTCTTCCATATATATTCCCTTCCTAAAATTTAATATATTCAGACCCACATATACTCACCACACTCTAACGTCCACCTCTATTACACATACATACACACGTATGCATACATCAATGGCGGTCTGCTACTAATGAACTACTTTCAATATTGACCGACCACCCACCAAGCAAGCGGCAACCTTTTGCCTTGTAAAACAACAAAAACACTTCCAAAACCCCTTTTTGATTCATACATATTCAATTTTTGAAATTCCAAAATAAACCATAAAATACCATAAATTGAGAAAACCTCTAGCAATAACAGTAAACCCCCAAAAAATTTCAAACACTACGTAAAATTTACTAAAAAATAAGTATTCCATTCCAATGTTTGTTGTATGCACACGCTTCCTCCTCGAATAATTAACCCTTTTTTCACACGCCCTTATCACATTGCCACGATGAGCCCTGACTTTAAATCACTATGTCCCCTTTTTTCAATATATTTTTGAATCCTTTCCTTCTTTTAATTACCCTCAACATAATTGCCTGTGAATAAGCAACAAAATTGTAAAGTGAAATACAAAACGTAAGTGTGAATGAGCGGTCATAAGTTTCAGGATTTTGGTTATAAATAAAAAATGGGGGTTAAACTATTTTTATGGATGTGCAATGAAAACAAATAAAAAGGTCTGAAATTTGAAATATTCATCCCAAAAATCAAGTTATTCTTAATTTTAAATTAGTAGTTATTAAAATATTTATATAAAAAAAATATGCACATTTTAATAATTTCTTAAATAATGATTAATTAATTAATAATAAAAATATACTTTTGAAAATAAAAAAAAAAATAAAAAAAAAAAGTTCAAAAACTATCACTATTAAAAAAAATTATTAGTGATTAAATAATTTATTTAAAAAAAAGTCTTCCTAAGACTCATTCAAAAATTAATGTGCAAAATAGACATTTTTAAAATTACGTTTATTATTTTTTTATTCAAAATCCTTCCTTCATAATGATACATTTTTCCTAAAAATCAAGGAAGAATTGTATTTATTCAAAAAATAAGTCCAAAAATATCCACCATTTTAAATAATTTTTCGAAATTAATCTACAAAAATTTAAGTTTCGCATTCTTAGCCAAAAAAAAGATTATAAAAATTCGCGATTGCCATGACGAAATGATTTTAAAAAATCCACTAAAAACACTGGGCGACAAAGTTCAAAATAGACAGTTTTAAAATTACGTTTAATTTTTGTTTCAAAATCCTTCTTTCATAATGATACATTTTTCCTAAGAATGAAGAAAGAATTGTATTTTTTTCAAAAAATAAATCCAAAAATATCCACAATTTTAAATAATATTTCGAAATTAATCTACATAAATTTAAGTTTTGTATTCTTAGCAAAAAAAAAAAAAATTATAAAAATTCGCGATTGTCATGACGAAATGATCTTAAAAAATCCACTAAAAACACTGGGCGACAAAATTAAATTTTTTCAATAATTACAGTGAAAATCCAGCAGAATATGAAAGCAGAGCTAAAAATAGAAGACACATGTTTCGGCGTTTTAAAAGTTTACATCGCCAAGTATCCTAAAAAGAGGACGAAATTTCCCCCTTTTAAGAATTTCAGATTAAAACTCAATGGAATCCGTGGATTTTAGTTATATTGTGTCTTTGGCAATATTGAAAATAAAAACACGAGGATTATTTTGTTGGAAATTTTTAGATTTAAGAGACACAGCAAAGGGGTCCTTTTTTGATAATATGACTAAAAACTCCCTTTAAACGGGATCGTAGCTAGTCAAAATATTCTACAAAGTTATTTGCCATACAATTCTACTATAGGTCCTAGAAGACGTGAAAAGTGTAAATCTGAGCAAATCTTCAGAAAAAGAAATTTGTATATTTAACATAGACCATTAAAAAATATCATTGTTTTTGGTTAATAAAAAATTTGTTTATTTCTGAAAAACTAGCAGTTTTTCCCAATTCGCTGCAATTTAACGTGTTTCCAAAACAAGTCAAAATCTACCTTTATATATCATTTTTTGAGAAAAGTGTCAAAGGAGGAATTATTCTAGATCAAATTTCATTGTGAGTCTCTGAACAAAAGAAATTCGTATATTCATTATATACCATAAAAAATGGCATACATTTTTGTAAATACAAATCTGGTTTAATTCTGAGAAAATTAGAAGTTTTACACAATTCGCTACGAATTTTGTTATAATTTCGTTGTGGTTGTGGAAAATTCTATATGGGTTTTAAAAATGCTCGTTTGTAGATCAAAATTCTCGGTTCCTAGACCAATTTTTGTTAAGGCCCTTATATTGTTTTGAATTATATACAAAGGGGCCTTCAGATATATTTCGCCACATTTAGGATAGAGTTTTGGAATTTGATGGAGATCCATGGATACGGGATGTTCTAGAGCTAAAATCGAATTATTTATCCTTATAATTTTACTATCAAATACACCTTCAATAAACATACATTTATTTTCCCTTAAATATAAGCTAAACCTTGATCTGATATACTTTCTTTTATAAATTTTTGAAAATTAACATTCTATGAAAAATATTCTAATAACGACGGTATATGATCTAAACAAATTTATGTAAGGTCCATCGTGATTTATCGATTACAGAACAGGTTCCTCTGAATAGACTAAAATACTGATTTTTTTAAGTTTCAAGAACATAACTGCTACTACCTAGTCTATTATTAAAAAAATAAAACGGGTATTATCGGTCCATTTTATAATATAGGTCTCTCTTTTCCAGAATTCCGCTTTTTTTACTCTGATAGTAGTTGCTTTAATATTTCGTCTGGTTTTCGCAGAAAAAATATATATAAATACAGATAGTATTTGAGAAAAAAAAATGTCAGGAATTGTCCCTCGATGCTCCTTGAAGATATAACCTGATAGTGGATTTTTTTCAATTAGTGCATTTTTGAGATTTAATAAAAAATTCAAAATTACTCTTTTGACAAAACTTCAAGAAATAAATGTCTAAGTTACAGTCCCGAGATTCTAAGATTTATGTTTTTTTTTCGTTTTTATTTCTCACGCTCCATATATCCCATTCTAATCCCTTTTTGGTTTCTCTCTCAAAAGGTTATTATTATTATCACCATCAAAGCACTTCACCTAACCTCTGCTCCCGCTGGTCATGCTATATTTGTAATATGCCGCCGCATATAGCATATGCCTTGTAGCATGACGAGCATGAAGACCAGGAAAAAAAAAACGCTGCGCTAATTAAGTGCATAATGCATTCTATGCTGCCGGCAGATCGTCTTTATTCATTCATTCACTCACTGGCTGGCGGAATGGCCATTCTCTTCTCCTCTCTGCTTTTTTTTGCTTTCCATCACACCACCATTCATATAAACATATTTTTTGATTCATTTGTTTTATTCTCCATTCATTATTAAATTTACATTTACTCAGAAAGAAAAATAGAAACATTTGCATAATAAGTTTGTGCCTCGCCGGTGGTTTGCTGAGGTTTCAGAATTTTTTTTCTATTTTTTTTTGCCTTTGGTGTCTATGTTTGTGCATAGAAATTAGCATTTATTAAAAAAAGTAAAGAAAAGTTTTTTTTTTTCTATTTTATTTTTGGAAAATCAAAAAAAAAAAAAAAAACTCATATCCCAACTTTAAATGGTTAAACCGGAAATTAGCTGCATAGAAGCGTTTTTTGTATTCAGTTTTTTGTTTTTGTTGTCTTTTCAAGAATTAAGCGGCGAACAAAATTCCAATGAAATGAAAGCCAGCATTATGGACTTCCCGCCAGCTCATTAGGTTTTGAATATTCTCAGCACCGCTGGCTTTATCACAGACCGAACCATGACTTGACTTACCTTTAACTCTCAACTTGAAAGAAGAGGGTCTTTTTTATTTGATAGGCTTGAGCGGAAATTGTCGCAATTTATTGTAACATTCAGTTTTCGTGGGCTTCTTTTCATTCCCTGGTCAGGGCTCATTAACTTTGCAAGTTATAAAGTTCTGGGTTCTTTCTTTCCTTCCAAAAAAAAAAAAAAAAAAAAAATTCAAAATAATTTGTTTTCAAAAGCCCAGCAGAATCTTTTGTTTAGGTCTCCGTTTGCCGCTTCATTCCCAAAAACAAAAAACCTAGATGGACACGCTCCCCTCAAAAAAATATTTACAAATCAATCATATGCGGGATGTGTATTCATCTTCAAATTGCCTGCCTGGTCCCGGCTATTTTTTGAAAAATTTTTAATTAAAAAATTGCTTCCCATACTTTGGCTGGCTGTTCGTCCGTCCGTCCATCCATTGGCTGTCTTGCTTCACTGCTTATTTTTAAGGTTTTGGCTTTATTTTACTTCTTCTTCTCCTTCAACTACTTAACTATGGGCACAAAACGCTCCACATGTGTATCCAAAGAATGCCACAATTCCATTGTTTATTTTTGTTATGCTTGAATAAACATTTAAGTGCTAATTTCCTTATTAATTTGTCATAACCATGAGAGTGTCCAAAAAAAAAAAAAAAAAAAACAGTTTGTCAACCATCAAAATCATGGGCCTTTGTTCAACTCCATAAATAACAGCACTCCCTGAGAGTAAATTGGATTTCTTTTTCCGTTTAATAATAATATGTCAAAGAACAAAGAACCACATCCAAATCCAATAATGCTAATTACATTGAAGAGGTTGACTTATGGTTGACAAAGATCAGGCACTTCAAAATGCCAACTATTTTGTCAGTCACATATTTTTCGAGCTATTTTAACGAAGGTCATGACAAAAATCAATTTAAATTCCATGTAGTTTCATTTTGAGATTTTTGCATTACATTCGGACACAAAATAATGACTTGGGTAAGCAGATTTCAATTTTAAAAATATATCATTTAAATATTTTTTCAAACAATTTTATCGAAGGTCATGACAAAAATCAGTTTGAATTCCATTTAACTTCATTTTGAGATTTTTGCATTACATTCGGACATAAAATAATGACTTGGGTAAGCAGATTTGCCCAGATAGAACATACATTTCAAAAATATGTTAATCGCATATTTCATACAATTTAACAATTTTATTGAAGGCCATGACAAAAATTAATTTAAATTCCATGTACTTTCATTTTGAGATTTTTGCATTACATTCGGACACAAAATAATGACTTGGGTAAGCAGATTTGCCCAGAGAGAACATACATTTCAAAAACATGTCAATCATACATTTTTCAAACAGTTTTACCGAAGGTCATGACAAAAAGCAAATAAAACTCATGACAGGTCATGACAAAAAGCAAATAAAACTCCATTTAACTTCATTTTGAGATTTTTGCATTACATTCGGACACAAAATAATGACTTGGGTAAGCAGATTTGCCCAAATAGAACATACATTTAAAAAATATGTCAATCGCATATGTTTCAAACAATTTAAAAATTTTATTGAAGGCCAGGACAAAAAGCTAATAAAATTCAATTTAACTTCATTTTGAGATTTTTGCATTACATTCAGACACAAAATAATGACTTGGGTAAGCAAATTTGCCCAGATCAAACATGAATTTCAAGCCCAAAAATGTTCTCAAAGCAAGTATTTATGTCCTTATATAAAAGGTCGTGGAAATAGGAATATTTTAGACCGAAAAAATCCATAAAATATGGTTTTGGGATTTATTAGTTTCACATTATGTAAAAATAATGACATTGGTAAGCAGATTTGCATATTAGAACACCGGACTCCTATAAAAAAAATTGCGAAAGAAATCGAAAAAAATATTCTTTAAAAAAATATATTCTTTAAACAATCAACGCCCCTATCGGTGTTTGACAAAATATTCTTTAAAAAATCAACGACTCTGGTGATGCTTGAAAAAATATTCTTTAAAAAATCAACGCCTCTGTTGATGCTTGAAAAATATTCTTTAAAAAATCAACGCCCTATCGTTGTTTGAAAAAATATTCTTTAAAAAATCAACGCCTCTGTAGATGCTTGAAAAAATATTCTTTCGGTGTTTGAAAAAATATTCTTTAAAAATATTTTTTAAAAGATCCACGCCTCTGGTGATGCTGGGAAAAATATTTTTTAAAAAATCCACGCCTCTGTTGATGCTTGAAAAAATATTCTTTGAAAAATCCACGCCTCTGGTGATGCTTGAAAAAAATATTCTTTAAAAAATCCATGCCCTTGTTAATGCTTGAAAAAATAGTCTTTAAAAAATCCACGCCTCTGGTCATGCTCGAAAAAATATTCTTTAAAAAATCCACGCCTCTGGTGATGCTGGGAAAAATATTTTTTAAAAAATCCACGCCTCTGTTGATGCTTCTAATTATCTTTAAATGGTAAATATATTTCAAGGATTTCTTCCAATTTCTTTTAAAATCTATTTTACCATATCGTCATTTTGAGATTCTTTCCCTTACCTTACTGCTTACCTGCAACATCAGGATAAGCAATTTGCTTAAAAACCTCGAAAACTTAAATTCTTCAAAATAGTTTATGTGCATCTTATTTTGTTATGGAAAATTTATTTACAATCCTTCCTTTTGCCTATTTTAAAATCTAAGAGTCTCTATTATGATTTTGAGACTCTTCCCCTTACCTTACTGATTATTTGCCTACATGAAAGTAAGCAATTCACTAAAAAATGCCAGAAAATTCACAAAAACTTGATTTCTTTACAATAATTTTTCTACAACCTATTCTCAAAGGCAAAGTGACCCTAAAAAGTACTCAAAAATCAGACATTACATTGTGCTCAAAGTAATCAAGTATGTAATCAATTCTCCATAACTTATTCATTTTATTTTTTATATTTCCCTTGATTAACTTGCAAAAATGCCAATGGTAAATTTATTTCCAGACTTTCCTTTAACTTATTTTATAATTGACTTTCCTTTACCTTGATTTTGAGACTCTTCCCCTTACCTTACTGCTTATCTGCTGGCATTAAAATAAGCAATTCATTTAAAAATGCCATAGAAACCGCAAATCTAAATTTCTTTAAAATAATTTCACTACAACTTATCTTAAAAGCTAATTTAATTTAGTTTTTAAAGTAAAAGTAACCGCAAAAAAATAACTTGGAAACCAGACTGAAATTCCTGATGTTTTCCCCCTTACTGGCCCTTTCCTCCGAAAACTACAAATGTATTAATTTAAACTACATTGGATATAGAGAACTTTACCTTAGAAAACTTTCTTGTGTTTTTTTTTTGCTTGCCTCTGGAAAAATTCAAGTTCCAACATTTTTCGCTCAAAATAATGTGTGGCAAGGAACAAGGACATAGAAGGACATTACAATAACAACAAGTACAGGAGCTAGAACTTAATACCATAGTTTACCTGAGAGTGTATTGAAAAGTTCTCATGCATTACCTAATAGTGGTTGGTCGTAGTTATTCATTAGTGAAGAGCAGCAGTACAACAGTAAAAAAAGGAAAAATGGAGGAGGAGCAAAAAGTAAACCTAAAAGTACTATTAAATTTCCAAAAGCACCACAAGAAATAGCAGCAGAAAAAACAACAACATTAGCTAAGAGCTAAACATACGTGTTTTCCACACTCGTGTTTTCTTCGTCTTTTTTGTTCTTTTTTCCCTCCATACATTCTTGGGTTTCCTTCTTTTTTTTTTGCCCTGTGTGCTGGAGGAAAAACTAGGAATTCGTTTTTTTGCTCCCCACATGTTCTGCGTTTCCACCTTTTTTATTTTGCGTTTTTTTTTTCGGTGTTGCTGTGAAAACTGCACACGGCGAAGAAAAACTACAACAACCGGCGCCAGAAGTCTCCTGTTTTGTGTGCAGGAAACGGAAGTTCAATATGCGTAGTTGTAGTAAAGGTAACAACGGCGAAGGAACAAAAAACAAAAACTAAAACGAGTTCAACAAAGTGCCCTTCACTTCAATATTGCACAAATACTCACACCAAGGAAATAGATTGCCTTAAGTGCGACTACAACAAAAAAAATCAATAATGTATATTCTTAGTGAAAAGTAATCAAAGTAGTTTTGCTTGAGGTTTGCCAGAGAATGGCATTTTTTTGTAATGGGACTCTCAAAGGATCAGAAATCGGAAATGTTAAACAGGAATTGTTGGTACCAAAAAAAAAAAAAAAAAAGAAATGAATTGAACACCATTACTTGAACTAAGACTGACTAATTTGAAAAAAAGAAATTAGAAAAAAAAAATAATTGGCAAGAAAAATTCAGTTTTGAGGGTGCTCGAAGGACCAAATTTATTTATTCTATTTTAGTCATAAAAATCAAAAAAAAAATTAGAAAAAAATAATTGACAAGAAAAATTCAGTTTTGAGGGTGCTCGAAGGACCAAATTTATTTATTCTATTTTGGTCATAAAAATGACATGTGAGTTAAATACAAATGCAGAATATTAAATGGCTTAGTAGCTGGAATATCTCAAAATAATTAATGGAAATAATCTTCACATATCTAATTTTTTTAAGGTCGATTTAATCGGAATTTATTTATAAAAATCGAAGGAACATTTAGATCTTAAAGTCTAAAATATTTTACGTATTATGAGATGTAAAATATATATCGATCGATTTTATGTACCTTCCATAAAAGTTTGAAATAGTTTCTAAGGCGATTAGGGATTTTGGAGAATATTTATGCCAGAGTGAGCATGCTCGTTTGGATCGAAGGACCAAATGGTTTGCAATGCAATAAAAAATAGAAAATTATTACTTGAAGATTTATTTCTGAATATTTTTCGGGTTGGAGATGTGAGTATAATTATAAAAAACTAACAACAAATCAAACTTCAAAACCATAATTAAATATCGTGAATATTTACGCAAATTTCAGCATGCTTAGGGTGATCGAAGGACCATTTCTTGCTTAAAATTTGATCAATTCTTTTAATTTATTTTGAGTGGATAGAAATATATATCTATATATATTTTTAATTGTACCAAATATTTCCCGAAAATATTTATAGACTGATTTTAAGTACCTCCACTAAACGTTTGAAATAATTTCTAAGGCGATTAGGGATTTTGGAGAATATTTATGCAAAATTGAGCATGCTCGCTTGGATCGAAGGACCAAATGGTTTGCAATTCCGCAAAAAAAAAATAGAAATCTATTATTTGAAGATTTATTTCTGAATATTTTTCGGGTTTGAGTATTTTTATAAAAACTAACCACCAATCAAACTTCAATACCATAATCAAAAAAAATCGCGAATATTTACGCAAATTTCAGCATGCTTACGGTGATCGAAGGACCATTTCTTGCTTAAAATTTGGTCAATTCTTTTAATTTATTTTGAGTGGATAGAAATATATATATATTTTTTAATTGTACCAAATATTTCCCGAAAATCAGTAAAAAAATATGTCAATTTATTTAATTTAAATAACAAAGCTTGCAAGGAATTTCCGCCGACACAGCACTTCAGATACCTGCGTCACTTTTCAATACTTCAGCGTTGTACAAAATTTTTTTTGATGAGTAGCAGGCATTCCAAATAATAAATGGCAATACAGTTCCTGTGTTCAAAAGGAGTCGGAAAATCCGTAATAGAAATTTTTATTCATACAGTTTTTTTACGAAGCTTGTAGGACATTTCCGACGGCGACACAGTACTTTAGATACCGGCATAATCTTTCACTCGGCATCGGCTTTGTACAAGATTTTACAGACGAGGATCGGACTTTCCAAATTATAATTTCCCAATACAGTTCTAGTGTTCAAATGGAATCGGAAAATTAGCACAATACATTTTTATTCATTTAATTTTTATTACGAAGCTTGTAAGACATTTCCGACGGCGACACAGCACCTCAGATACCGGCGTCACTTTTCAATACTTCAGCGTTGCACAAAATTTTTCAGATGAGTATGGGGCATTCCAAAAAATAAATGTCAATGCAGTTCTTGTGTCCAAAAGAGGTCGAAAATCCGTAATAGAAATTTTAATTCATACAATTTTTATTACGAAGCTTGTAGGACATTTCCGACGGCGACACAGACGCCGGCTTAACCTTTCACTACATCGGCTTTGTACAAGATTTTACAGATGAGGATCGGGCATTCCAAATCATAATTGCCAATACAGTTCTAGTGTTGAAATGGAATGGGAAAATTAGCACAATACATTTTTATTCATTTAATTTACATCACGAAGCCTGCAAGACATTTCCGACGGCGATATAAGACTCTAGATAGCGGCGTCACATTTTTTTTGTATAAGTTTCTATATATGTATGAGCTCAACACTTACGATTTAGCCAATATTTTATTTGAGAGATAATCCTCTTAATATTTTCATTGACCTCTCCTTATTATTTTGAGCATTATAGCAAAACTAAGCATGTTTGGTGTGGTCGAAGGACCAAAAGTTTTTAAAAAATTGCATTTAAGTGGCTGCGCCAGTTAATTTGTTAACATATTTGGATAAAATTTTAAAACTCATGTAAATTAAAGTAATTTTATGAATATTGAAGTTAAAAAATAAATAATTTTTGTAAAACTAAGCATGTTTAGTGAGATCGAAGGACCAAAAATTTCCAAAAACATGCAAATTAACCCTTCTTCAAGTTGATATGGACTGTTTTGAAATAAAATTGAAATTATTATAAAAAATTAAAAACTTTCATGCAGATCAAGAAGAGAAGTGAATAATTATGCAATATTGTGCAGGTTTTTTGAGGTCGAAGGACCAAAAGTTTTCAGAGACTTGGAATTTAGTCATTTCACCAACTAGATTTGTGATTTTTCACAAATGCAATTTTATAAAGAACGACGGTAAAAAAGTATTGTTTGTATAAAGTTAGGCATGTCTAATGAGGTCGAAGGACCAAAAATATTCAAAATCCTGAAAATTAACCCATATTTTTTAAAGATACAATTTAAATAACCAGCAAAATGAAGCATTTTCATAAAGATCTAATCTTTTAAAAAATTAATTGAACAAACCCGGGCCTGTTTATTGAGGTCGAAGGACCAAAATATTTTTTAAATCTGTAATTTAGTCACTGTAGTAGCTTATATGGTTACCTGTGGGTTAAATTTGAAATATTTATGCGAACTAAGGCTTTCTTGTCACAATCTAATGTATAAATAAATTATTTCCAAACTAAGCATGTTTAGTGAGGTCGAAGGACCAAAAATATTCAAAAACTTGCAATTGAATCTTTTTAACTGGTTAATTTGTATTTTTTTAAATAAAATTCAAATATCCATGCAAAGTGAAGCATTTTCATAAAAATCTAGGATAAAAATGATTAATAGAACAAAACCGGTCATGTTTATTGAGGTCGAAGGACCAAAAATTTCCAAAAAGCTGCAAATTAAGCCTTTTCCTAATTAATTTGGATTTTTTTTAAATAAAATTCAAATTTAAAAAATTAATTGAACAAACCCGAGCCTGTTTATTGAGGTCGAAGGACCAAAATATATTTAAAATCTGCAATTTAGTCCTTTGGGTTAAATTTGAAATATTTATGCGAACTAAGGCTTTCCTGTCACGATCTAATGTATAAATGAATTATTTCCAAACTAAGCATGTTTAGTGAGGTCGAAGGACCAAAAATATTCAAAAAGCTGCAAATTAACCCTTTTCCTAATTAATTTGGATTTTTTTTTTAATAAAATTCAAATATCCATACAAAGTGAAGCATTTTCATAAAAATCTAGGATAAAAATGATTAATAGAACAAAACCGGTCATGTTTATTGAGGTCGAAGGACCAAAAATTTCCAAAAAGCTGCAAATTAAGCCTTTTCCTAATTAATGTGGATTTTTTTTAAAATAAAATTCAAATTTAAAAAATTAATTGAACAAACCCGATCCTGTTTATTGAGGTCGAAGGACCAAAATATATTTAAAATCTGCAATTAGTCACTTTAGTAGTTGATATGGTTACCTTTGGGTTAAATTTGAAATATTTATGCGAACTAAGGCTTTCCTGTCACGATCTAATGTATAAATGAATTATTTCCAAACTAAGCATGTTTAGTGATGTCGAAGGACCAAAAATATTCAAAAAGCTGCAAATTAACCCTTTTCCTAATTAATTTGGATTTTTTTTAATAAAATTCAAATATCAATACAAAGTGAAGCATTTTCATAAAAATCTAGGATAAAAATGATTAATGGAACAAAACCGGTCATGTTTATTGAGGTCGAAGGACCAAAAATTTCCAAAAAGCTGCAAATTAACCCTTTTCCTAATTAATTTGGATTTTTTGTAATAAAATTCAAATTTAAAAAAATTAATTGAACAAACCCGGGCCTGTTTATTGAGGTCGAAGGACCAAAATATATTTTAAATCTGTAATTTAGTCTCTTTAGTAGTTGATATGGTTACCTTTGGGTTAAATTTGAAATATTTATGCGAACTAAGGCTTTCCTGTCACGATCTAATGTATAAATGAATTATTTCCAAACTAAGCATGTTTAGTGATGTCGAAGGACCAAAAATATTCAAAAAGCTGCAAATTAACCCTTTTCCTAATTAATTTGGATTTTTTTTAATAAAATTCAAATATCAATACAAAGTGAAGCATTTTCATAAAAATCTAGGATAAAAATGATTAATGGAACAAAACCGGTCATGTTTATTGAGGTCGAAGGACCAAAAATTTCCAAAAAGCTGCAAATTAACCCTTTTCAGTGTTCCTTTTACTATTCCCTCATTTAAAATTTGGGAATTTTCATTCAAAATTGCCTCATTTTTATGTGGTTGGAAGTCTACACAAATTCCCATATATTTTTTTTTTTATTTTCTGCCAATTTAGGATTTTTTCTCCATAACTTTTTTTATTTCTCTCCTCCCCACAACTAATGTCTGTGGCGATGGCCAAGAAAAAAAAAAGTTCAAGGATATACCTGAGTGAATATTCAACACTCACCCACAAATTGCCAGCTCTCATAGCCCGTGCACACAACTCTCAGGGGATTCAATTAAAATGAAAAATGCCAAGTACGGAACAACATTTCGTTTCTATTTGCCTATTTGGGAAAAAAGCAGGATGCATAACAAGGACGAAATGCAAACACATATATATGTTTTATATTTTATATAAAAAAAAATAATAAAAATATATAAAAAATCTTTTTATATATGTTTTTTTTTCGTTATGTCAAGGTGTATCCTACCTTGACTTTTGAAAGGCCAGTGCAGGAAAAAAAGGGACTGCTAGTTGTTATGGTATTATCATTATTTTATTCCTAACACCACAAAGCCACAATTAGTTCCGGTTGATTACGATGTTTTTTCTTTTTATGGCTCCAACACGTTTGCTCTTCCTTTTGTTTGGGAGGCGGGCGTACGGGGGGGACATGCAATGGTTGAAAATTGAAGGTGTATGGAATAACTAAACACATATATGTACGCCGCATGCTTGGTGGCGACAGCCAGCGGGGACTTAAAAAGAGAAGCCGAAAAACAAGGTTGAGAGTCACGTTGTGGCACGTTTCCCTAATGCTACACTCAATATCTTTTCGATTTTCGATATGGGTGTCCAATGAGTGGCTTGGTTTTGGCTGTCCACATGCTCTGTAGGTGTTTCAATTTTGTGTTACCGCTTATGATTTTTTTTTTTTTTTTTTTTGAAATTTTCAATTTCCCTTTGTTATGCTAAGCGCCCTCCTACTGTTTGGGTCATTTTACCCCCTCTCTATTAAATGATTTTCCAAACAGGTGTCACACCCCATTGAGGCTTTGCTGTTAATGGTGAGAATTTAGAACAACCAAAACAAGTAATGTAATTGTTTATAATTAAGAGGCGGCGACAATGGCCTTATAAGTTTTTGACAGGGCAATATTGATATATGGAAATTTCAAATAAAAAAGATATCAAAAAAAAAATAAATAAATAAATAAATAAATAAATAAAAATTAAATAAATAAATAAACTAAATACAAAAAAAAAACTCTAAGTCGATTTAGCGATGTCCGTCTGTTGTAATTATCAGATAGAGGGCTAAATTTTGCATACATGAATAGTTTACCAGTAGGCAGGTTAAGTTCCATGTCGGTCTACGTTTTCGCATAGCCCCCATATAACGGTAGCTTCCGATGTTCGGTATTTTCATGATTTTAACGACATTATGTATTTAACGGAATTTTTTTAAATTTCATAATTAAAGTTCGTAATGGGTACTACAACCCATGGTACAATGAAGAGAAGGTAGGTCAACTTTGAAAAAATTGCAAGTATAGAGGTCTACCTGTTTGGCTTGTAATGTCAGAATTACTATCAAAACAATAAAAAATCAAACAACTTGTTGCATTGATTTTGAATAAATAGTTTAAAACAGCGAAAACTGAATGATAGTTCAAAATTTCTTTTCAAAATCATATTATATATATCTCTTATGGTTTATTTCGCGACAAAAACTGTAGATTTTGTCGATGCATTCGTTGCAATAAGCATTTTGAAAACACCCGAATTTGAATATTTTCTGAACAATTTTTTTTAATTGAAAAGAAGACACACACATAAGCAAATGAAGTTGACATATTAAGCCAGAAAAATAAAAAAATTTAAATCATATGGTAGTTCTGCCCTACCTTGAATTCATTGTACCATGCTACAACCTATCCCGATATTCGGTACTTTGATGATTTAAGCGACATTATGTACCGGAATTGTTTCAAATTTGATATATGAAGTTCGCAATAAATACTACAGCCTATGACAGAAAATTGTGCGTGCAGGTTCACACCTTCATATAGTCTCCATATAGCGACACCCTCCGATATTCGATATTTTTTATGATTTTAGCAACATTATTTACCGGAATTGTTTCAAATTTGGTACTTGTAGTTTGTAATGGATATTACAGCCTATGACGGAAAATTGTCCGTGCAGGTCGACGTCTTCGTATAGTCTCCATATAATGGTACCTAACTATATTCGATATTTTAATGATTTTAGCGACATTATTTACCAGAATTGTTTCAAATTTGGTATTTGAAGTTCGTATTGAATACTAAATCCTGTGACGGAAAAATGTCCGCGCAGGTCCACGCCTTCGTATAGTCTCCATATAGCGGCACCCTCCGATATTCGGTATTTTGATGATTTTAGCGACATTATTCACCGTTTATTTCAAGTTTCGAATTTGAATATGGTAATGGATTATGACAAACAATACCTATGTAGGTCCATGTCGTCGTATAGACCCTAACATAACAGCTACATTCGGTATTTTTAAGATTTTAACAGAATTTTTAACGGATTTTATTGTTTTTGAGAATTGCCAAATTCGTTCCAAATGGTGGAGGGTATCCAAAGTTCGGCCCGGCAGAACTTACTGCTGTTTAACATGTTATGTTTAAAATATTAAACTTAAATGTTTTTTTTATTTTTTTTTTTATTTTTTTTTCGTATTTTCAATATTATTATTTTTTTTTTTTGGAATTTTAAATTTAAAAATTATTATTTTTATATTTTTTGTTTCAAATTTTTTCCATCTCAATTATATTGGGTTTATAATTTTCGAATTTATTTTTTTTTTTTTTTTGTATTTTCTCTGTAATTTCAATATGTTTGCATTATTTTTTTCTTTTTCGGAATTTTAAATTTTGGGATTTTAATTATTTTATATATTAATTTTTTAATTTAATTTAATTTTTTTTTCAATTATATTGGGATTTTAATTTTCGAATTTTAATATTTTTTTTGTATTATATATTTTTTTAAAATTTTTAATTTTTTTAATTTCAAAATTGTGTAATTTTAATTTATTTTTGTATTTTAAATATTTTATATTTTTAATGCTTGTCTTTATTCGACCTTTTTATCTTTTAATAAATATTTTTATTGTAGAACATTTCCCTCAATATATAATTCATCGAACTTCGAAATATTGGGAAAATGAAATATATACAACAACAAAGACATCAAGGTCGAACAACACTTGTTTTATTAAAATATTATTATTTTTTTCTTATATTTTCGATATTTTTAGTTTCTTTTTCGGAGATCTAAATTTTGGGATCTTTAATATTTTTTTATTTTTTAATTTTTTTGGTTTCCATTTTTTTTTAATTTCAATTTCGGATTTTTTTTTTTTTTTTTTTGTAATTTTTCCTGTATTTTTAATATTTTGGAAGATTATTTTTTATTTTTTTTTTTTTTAATTTTCACAATTTGTATTTTTTTAAAGTATGGTATTTTTTCTGTTATTTGCCTTTTTTTATTTTTTTTTGTTTGGTATTTTTATTTTATTTTTTTCTGAATTCTAAATTTGGGGATTTCTAAAGTTTTATAATTTTTCAATTTTTTTTTTTTTTTGGAGTTTTACTTACAAATTTAATTTTTTCTGAATTTTCTAATATTTTCTGTTATTTTTTTCATTTTCATCATTGCGGTATTTATAATATTTTTGTATTTCTATTTTTTTGGGGTTTTAATAATTTTTTTATTAGTTTGTATTTATTTTTTATATATTTTTTTTTGTATTTTCAATTTTCTAATTCAATTTTTTTGTATTCTTATTCTTATATTTTTAATTAATTTTTTATTAGTTTGCATTAATTTTTTATTTTATTTTTATTTTTTTTTTGTATTTTCAATTTTTCAATTCAATCTTTATTTGTATTCTCATGCCCAGCAGTCGGCTTTTGTAATTTTAATTTAATGTATATTTTATTAATAAGTTAAAGAGAAAACATGCCGACATCCTTGAGCATGTATACCTGCATACATACATATTCATGTAAATAGGTGTCACCTAAACAATTTAGTTGGTAATTAAGCGGCATGTTTTCAAAAGACATGACAACCTCACACAGACATCATAACGAAAATTTCTAACCCTTCTCCCCTCCCTCCAACACAATTATGACCATATTTAATTATGGAAGTTAACTGCATTCGAAAAAGAAAAACCACCAACAAAATTCATTCAAAACTTGTGATTGTTAAACAATTTAGCTAAAACATTTAATTTACATACAAATGTGTGTGTGTGTGTGTCCATTCAGTTTTCATGCCAAGTGTAGACAATTTCTAATGGCTCCACCATTTGCATACATACATTGATTGGCATACTTAAAGGCAGACTTTCAACAATTTAATGGAAAATATTCAAAAATGCTTTTAATTAAAATTCGATTTGGGGAAAATTAAAAAGCAAAGAAAACAGCTGGGTTTCTGATATGATATTTGTATATTTTTCAAATAAAAATAAATATTAATTTGAAAAAAAAAACAATCAAAATTGTCCATTGATTTTATAAAATGAAAGAAAAATATATAAATATTCAATTTTCTTTTTCAAAACAACATGCCATGAAATTTTTAAGTCAAATTTTTCAAGATTCAAATAAATTGAAAATTAAATTTATAGCTGAACTTACTCCTTCGCTTGACTAGCTGAAATTTTCTTGGCATTTTTTGTAGAAATTTTGTTTTTTTTTTTCTGAGTTTTGAGGCTTATTAACTAATTAAGCATGACAAATTATTTAATTCAGCTGAGAAAATTTTCCAATTCAAAAGAAAATGTACAAATTAAGAATAATTTCCGTAATTTTTCAATTCCGCATTTTCCTCAACATAATCAGAAAATTATTCAAATCAGTTGCACAATTTTACAAATTTTTCGATCCTTTAAAGAAAATTACGTCTATTTTGCTGTCTAGCAATAATAATTGGAAGGAAATTTTCTTCAGCTCAGCTATTTTTTTCTGTCATTAAACAATTAAATAATTCTGTTAAAATCTCCATCATCAAATTATCTAATTCAGAGGGGTGTTTTTCAATTCAGCTAAATTTTGTTTGGAAGTTTGTAATTCAAAAGTTATTAAATTGTTTTTGTGCTCTAATAGCTATTTATATAATTTGGCGCTTAAAAAAATATTCTTTAATAAATACCACATACATTTGGTACTTGAAAAAAAACATTCCCTAAAAAATACCACATATATTTGGTCCTTAAAAAAATAGTCTTTAAAAAAATCCACGCTTATTGTTACCCTTGAAAAAATATTCTTTAAAAAAATGCACCTTATTGTTACCCTTAAAGAAATATTCTTTAAAAAGTCCACGTTTATTGGTCAGATGGTCCTTGAAAAAATATTCTTTAAAAAATCCACGTTTATTGGTCAGATGGTCCTTGAAAAAATATTCTTTAAAAAATCCACGTTTATTGTTCAGATGGTCCTTGAAATAATATTCTTTAAAAAATCCACGTTTGTTTGGTCCTTGAAAAAATTCTTTAAAAAATCCACGTTTGTTTGGTCAGATGGTCCTTGAAAAAATATTCTTTAAAAAATCCACGTTTATTGTTCAGATGGTCCTTGAAAAAATATTCTTTAAAAAATCCACGTTTATTTGGTCCTTAAAAAAATATTCTTTAAAAAATCCACGTTTATTTGGTCCTTGAAAAAATATTCTTTAAAAAATCCACTTTTATTTGGTCCTTGAAAAAATATTCTTTAAAAAATCCACGTTTATTTTGAAAAATTAACAAAAGATATTTTTTATTTAATTTTCCAATTATTTAATTTTTTAATTAATATTTTTTCTTAAAAAAATTAACAACATTTTTTTGTTATTTAATTTTTCATTTATTTATTTTTTTTAATTAATATTTTTTCTTAAAAAAAATATTTTTTTCATTAATTTTTCATTTATTTAATTTTTTAATTATTTTTTTCGAAAATGTTTACAAATAAAAGGTTATTATTAAGTTTTATTTTTTTATTTTTTGCAAATTTTTAAATATTTTATTCAATTCTTTTGCATTTCATGGCCTTCTTTTGGCTAGGCCATAAAACGGATACAATTTTCTGCATTGAAAAACAAAATACACCAGACAACTCAAAATCGCATTCATTCGATTTTTTTCTGTATTTTTTTTTTTGCTGTCCTCATATATTTATTTGCTGGCCGATTCCGGCTTTTGTGTTCCACTTTATGCAATTGTCATTTATTTATTAATTCAGTTGTCATCTCTGGTAAATACTTCAACTTAATTTAACAATGATTGTCATGTGAATGTTCGGTACATTTTTCCCCATCGTCTATATATTTTTTTTTTTTTTGTCTCCAGACAACTGGGTGGCGGTGTTCCATCAATGGATTCACATAAGTCTCTCTCTCTCTCTCTCTCTCTCTCACTTCGAGATGAGATGATGAGATGAGTGCTTGAAGAAAAGTGTATATAATTGATCAATTAAATTTATGTTGCTGGCTTTCAGCACTATTGTAATTCACTTGAATTACTCTGCGAAAATGTTAATCATCATCTCGTCATCATCCACAAAAAAAAAATTAAAGAAAAATTTAAAAAAAATTAAAGAAAAAAAAATTGAAGAACAAAATTATGAAAAAAAAAGAAAATAAGATGTAGATGCTCCGCAATGTAATTACGAGGCCACAGACAGTTGTGAATTTGTCGACTCGATTGACGGCAGAAAGATTGTAATGAAATATTTTTAAGCCATGTCCATAACGTCCAACCTCTAAGCCATAGCAGCCAGCCAGCCAACTCCGCCACATCTCTATAACAACCAACCTCTTTCTAAGCAATTAACTGTTTAATTGTGTTTAAGCACTTTTTACTCATCCATTTTGTAGTTGGAGGTTTTTTTCTGGCTCGTTCTCCGCTCTCATGTTAAGATATATTTTTCCTGTCAAGGAAAATGTACCGTTTGCTGGAAGACATAGTTTAGTGGATTTCTGTTTTTTTTTTTCAGTTTTCTTGTAGCCATGTAGCTATATGCTAAGCCATAAACAATGTGAAACATGGCAAATGAAAGCAACAAAACACACACACACAGACATACTCACGGAGTGTGGAAAACCGCTAAAACAAAATTTATGAATGAAATTTCGCTCAGTTTTTTTTTCCTGCAAGCGGTAAAACATGGCTTTACAGTTTTGCCTTTATTGAACAACTTTCAGGGACAATAGGGGGTGAAATTTTAGCAGAAAAAAATTTTATGAGGGATATTTTTAGAATTCAGATTAATCTGGCTTTCAATAAAATTTCAACAAAAGATGAATATGAATTTCGATAACATTTTCAAAATGTGAAAAAAAAAATAAATATTTTATTTTTTTATTTTAATTAATTTTTTAAACCCTCCACCATAGTAGGTGGTAGGAGGAGGGTATATAAAGTTTGTTATTCTGTGAAAATCCCTCTAGCTTCAGAACGAAATGAAGTAGATTAATAAAATTTTACTCAAATGTATATTATGACTGCAGGACTTTTGGTATTGAAAATGGGCCATGTAGGTCCACGTCTTCGTATAGCCCCCATTTAACGGTACCACCCGATATTCGGTATTTTGATGATTTTAGCGACATAACTCACCGGAATTGTTTAAAATTTGGTATTTGATGTTCGTAATGGATGCTACAGCCTTAGACAGAAAATTATCTGTGCAGATCCACGTCTTCGTATAGCCCCCATATAACGATACCTCCCGATATTCGGTATTTTGATAATTTTAGCGACATTATTCACCGGAATTGTTTCAAATTTGATATTTGAAGTTCGTAGTGGATACTACAGCCTGAGACAGAAAATTGTCTGTGCAGGTCCACGTCTTCGTATAGCCCCCATATAAGGGTAACTCCCGATATTCGATATTTTGATGATTTTAGCGACATTATTCACCGGAATTGTTTCAAATTTGGTATTTGAAGTTCGTAATGAATACTGCAGCCTGAGGCAGAAAATTGTCTGTACAGGTCCACGTCTTCGTATAGCCCCCATGTAACGATACCTCCCGATATTCGATATTTTGATGATTTTAGCGACATTACTCACCGGAATTGTTTCAAATTTGGTATTTGATGTTCGTACTGGATACTACATCCTAAGAAAGAAAATTGTCTCTGCAAGTCCACGTCTTCGTATAGCCCCCATATAACGGTACCTGCCGATATTCGGTTTTGTGATGATTTTAGCGACATTATTCACCGGAATTGTTTCAAATTTGGTATTTGAAGTTCGTAATAGACACTACAGCCTGAGACAGAAAATTGTCTGTGCAGGTCCATGTCTTCGTATATCCCCCATATAACAGTACCTCCCGATATTCGGTATTTTGATGATTTTAGCGACATTATTCACCAGAATTGTTTCAAATTTGGTATTTGAAAGTCGTAATGAATACTACAGCCTAAGACAGAAAATTGTCTGTGCAGGTCCACGTCTTCATATAGGCCCCATATATCAGTACCTCCCTATATTCGGTACTTTAATAATTTTAGCGACATTATTCACCGGAATTGTTTCAAATTTGGTATTTGAAGTTCGAAATTGATGCTACACCCTAAGACAGAAAATTGTCTGTGCAGGTCCACGTCTTCGTATAGCCCCCATATAACGATACCTCCCGATATTCTGATGATTTTAGCGACATTTTTCACCGGAATTGTTTAAAATTTGGTATTTGAGGTTCGTAATGGATGCTAAAGCCTATGACAGGAGATTGTCTGTGCAGGTCACGTTGTCGTATAGACCCTAAAATAACAGATTTTTAAGATTTTAACAGAATTTTTAACGGATTTTATAATTTTTGAGAATGGCCAAATTCGTTCCAAATGGTGGAGGGTATTCAAAGTTCGGCCCGGCCGAATATATTTGAAAAAAAATCCCTTTCGTTTTCTTTTAATTTTTCTTAAACCTCTGCCATAATTTCGCCCCCGTATGTGCCTTTTCTACCTGTCTTCCACTTTTTCCCCCTTTCAATTTTTCCCAAAATCTCTGCCATAATTTCGCCCCTGTGTGTGTTTTTTTTTCTCCATCTTCTTCTCCATCATCGCCAAATGCCAGCCAGCCATCCAGTCAGCACAACGCTGAAACTGGTAAACATCTATCAAAAAGTGGCAAATATAAATTGAAAAACTATAGCCTGAAAACACCAGACACCTAACACCTTAACTTCATCTCCCAGAGAGAGATATCCATCCAACACCGTCGTCGATTGTCATGGCTCGGCTCGATATGCCTGCACCATTTGGCGATGGGAAGAATATTTGCTGCTGATGCCATGGCTGATAACATTTGTGGTCGTGGTCACAAGAAGAAGAAAAAACCCCTGTAGTGTGATTAAAAGGTACTCTCTCACACTCTCGCACACACACACACATATATAGACATGAAGTCAGTTTCCTATATCGTTCGCAGAAGGATGTGTATACCTCAATAGCCGGCCAGATGGATGTGAAAACTTTAACTACAAAAAAAGATGAAATGTTGCTCATTTTTCTCTGTTGCATCGGAACGATGTAAAGGCTGCTGCAGTGCACAGTGTTTCGGAATGGAATTTTTCTGTGGTCAAAAGTTTATTATACCCTTAGCCGGTCCACTCCATTAAGAACCTCCCCCCACAAAGGGTCAAATTTTTAATATCCATGAAGCACATAAAACGTGAAATTAAGATCCGATTCCATTCAGACTTGGTACATCTCAATATTTCCATCAACACAAGATCTACTACAAAGTTGGTAGAGATCGGACCATTTCTTCTGGTACCTCCCCCACAATGTGTCCAAATTTTGAATATCCATGAAGGTCATAAAACGTGAAATTAACATCCGATTCCATTCGCATTTGTCATATCTCAATATTTCCAATAACTCAATATCTGTTATGGTGAGATCGGACCATTTTTTCTGGTACCTCCCCCACATAGGGTTAACACGAATGGAGGGATACACAAAGCTAGAACGACTCAGCTCAGGTAGATCCATATATAATACCGTGGCTCTAGGACAGCACTTGCCAACACCGCCCATGGGCAATTCACCACACCTAACACACAATCGTGGAACTTACCTCAGAAAACTCACCACCAGAACTGCTCGCTTGTTTATCAACAACAAATTTGCATTGCAGACAGAGAGTAACTTTCCAGCTTTTAATGTTTTTTCAGAGAGGGAGAGAGAGTTACTCTCTCCAAGTTCGATATTTAAATGACTCCGCCAAAAATTTTTTTCTCAAAAAATCGAATTCTGAATCCCTGTGCCTCCGTTGGTACCATCTTCAGTGTCCATTTCATTGCTTGTTTGCAGATTTTGAAAAATTGTATTAAAATCGCATCTCCCGATTTTCGAAATTTAGTTGCATTGCAGACAGAGAGTAGCTTTTCAGATTTCAATGTTTACCGAGAGAGAGAGAGTTACTCTCTCGATTTTGGATATTTAGATGCATTGCAGACAGAGAGTAGCTTTTCCGCTTTTAAAGTTTACCGAGAGAGAGAGAGAAAAAGTTACTCTCTCGAAGTTCGATATTTTTTTGACTCCGAAAAAATTATTTTTTTTCTCAAAAAATCCTTTTCTAAACCCCTGTGCCTCCCTTGGTACCATCTTCAGTGACCATCTCATGGCTTGTTTGCAGATTTTGAAAAATTGTATTTAAAAAAATCGAGAGGGAGAGGTAATCTCTCCAAGTTCGATATTCAAATGAATCTAAAAAAAATATTTTTTCGTAAAAAAAAAACTGTTCTTAACCCATGTGCCTCCGTTGGTACCATCATCAGTGTCCATCTCTTAGCTTGTTTGCAGATTTTGAAAAATTGTATTAAAACAAATATCAGCCATGGGCTTGTATGTTTTGCAAAGGCCAAAAAAAAGGCCTACCTCCAATCAAAGAAGAGATGAGGCTGGGAGATATGACGATTGCACTCCAACGCCAGGCATATCTATTTATCCATGTTTTGAATGGCCTGATGGCTGGCTGGCATGGCATGGCATGGCATTTGGCGGTAAATTCAGACAGCTGCTGGGAGATAGAAAAAAGATGGACGAATAGATGTATGGATGGATGCAGGAAAGCCGACGCAAAGCAATAAAAGCTTGTAGGGCAAATAAGTGAAATCTGCACAAAAAGTTTTGATATTTTGAATTGGAGTTTTAAGGGATTCGCAGGTCTTCCTATCAAAAGTTGGGGAATCATCTTTTTATAGGGACTTTGAATGTGAACATGGGGTCAATGTTTTAGATAGGGATGCGCCAGTTAGTAGTGTTCCAAAGCTTATCCCGGCAAATGTCTGCAAGGCATATGAATTTATATGTTTTCCCAGCGAACCAAACTGTCCGAGTTCGGTGTGACTTCGAACCAAAAGTCGGAAGAAACTTTCGATATCGAATGCGAATTCGGTTCGTCTTCTAAGCGAAAGTTATATGGAGTGCTTAACGTGTTGTCGAATCGAAGGGTCGGATGAAAGTCTGAAGTTTTTACCGACTTTCTAATCGCAGTGATATCCATGGGAAATTTGCTGATAATTCGGAAATTTGTCGGTCAGAGGTGTCGGATAAAACTTCAGACTTTGAGCAGACGTGTCGGACGTGTCGGACGTCCGACACTTGGTTTGCTAGGTATACATGTATGCTTGTATATGTGTGTTTGTCCTGATATTGTATAATACATTTTCCACATCTTGTTATAGCATGCCTCACAAAAGCCAGCCACATTTATAACGCTCACAAAAAGGTGGCGGGGCAGCATTATTGCTTTGCCTAGGAAAACATATTTCCACTGGCTTTTTTCAGGCCTTCTAAACCACCAACCAGCCGGCAAAGTGGACAACAAAAACAAAGGTTGCACCAACACAGCTCTCCGTTATTCTTCTCGATCTACACACGGCGAGCTGGAAAGTGTGCAAAAGCCTTTGGCATTTTATATGGGAGCTGCAAAAAAAAAGCACGCCATACGTTCCCCAACATATTCCGCAAATGTCGAAGTGTTCATCAGTATATTGGTGTAGGCATGTGGGCATGGTACCATGGCATAACATGGCTTGCGCTATTTAATAAAGCAAAAAGGCGTTAGGTTTCAATACTCCCAGAGAAGAAGAAGTAGAAGCAGGAGAAAAGTGAAGCCAACAACACCAGCAACAACAAATCTGAAGACAATTTTTATGTTGCCAAGTAATAGAGTAATGTTGTAAGGTGTTTGTTTGCTGGTTGTGCTAAAACCCTGCAGCAGAATATTTTGCTGGCAATAACCTGAGGTGGTGGTGGTGGAGGGAGGCATGTCTATATACACACATTAATGCCATGGGAGTATATGAAGGCGTCCGTCCGCTTTGATACGGTGCCAGGGTGTCATTATTAATTTAACCTATTTTCCACTTGCCGCCTTTGCAAAAAAATGCGAAAAAGAAGTAAAATAATGTGAAGGGAATGAAAATTTATTAAACGAAATTTAATACTGTCGACAAAATTAAAATGAAACGTTTCTACAGTGGTAGTTGCAGCAGCGCAGTATGGTAGGGGAGGGCAGAGGAAGTAATAGGCACTTTAAGAAAAAAATTTAAATTTAATACCAAAAAAAAGGCAGCAAAGCGCTAGAACATGGGAAAGTTAAAGGCACTTTAAGGAAAAAATATAAATTTAATAACAAAAATATACGCAGAAGGGTGGTAGGGGAGGGCATGGGATGTAATAGCCGCGTTAAGGAAAAATTGAAATTTAATCCAAAAAATATGCTTAAAATTTTAATATCGAGGTAATTCAATGAAATTTTTGTAGATCTCAGAGGAGGAACATATTTTTCGAAGTAAATCATAAAAATAAAAAAAAAAAAAAATAAAAAAATCCCGATAAATTATATAACCCCCATAAGGTCCAAAACCAAAAAAATATATATGCTCACAAAAGTTGTGGTTCATTTTCCCAGCTAAAAATTATTCGATGACCATCCAAAATAGTAGGCTTCTGCACTGTCCTAAACTCTAACGTCATGCGAAATTCGGTGTCGATTGCTCTACAATTATGAGCTGCAAAGCAACTGTAAAGTCAGGATTTTTTTTAAATTTTTTGGCCATTTGAATCCCTAGATATTCGAAAAACACTAGACTTCTATTCTCACCCTAACCCCTCCTCCTAGAGGGGATAAGCTTCCCCTCTCTTCCACAGAAATTCTTTAGGAATTTTCGGATCCTTTCCTTTTAGGTTTATAGTTCCTCGGTAATATCCAAAAAACAATGGGCCTCTATTCTGAACCTAACCCCATCTTCCAGAGGGGGTAAGTTTCCCCTCTCTTACACAATTTTTTTTATAAATTTTCGTATCCATTTCGTATCGTATTTATAGTGTCCTCGATAATATTACAGACAATAATAGGGATATTACGTCCATCCAAATGCTAGGCGAATGCTGGTCAGAACTTTTAATACAATTCAAAAATTGAGTCTTTTTTGTCCAGTTTTTAAAATATGATTAAAAACTCTCCTTAAAAGGGATTCGTATCAAGTCAAAATATTTAAAAAAAAAATTATTTGGCATAAAATTCTACTACAGGTCCTGGAAAAGTCAAAAGTCCATATTCTACCTAAATGCCAAAAATTCATATAAAACGGGGATTATTTTCGTCGTAAATTTTAACCCTCCAACGAGTCAAATATTTGGACTTTTTTGAAATTTTCGAAATAAGATTCCTTGAAGTCTGTGCATTTTAGGTATATAGTGTCTTTGGGAATATTACAGCTAATAAAACGCGGATTATTTTAATCCGCAGTTTTAACCCTTAAGCGAGTCAACAAAGGGGTCTTTTTGGTCCCTTTTTCAAAAAATCGTTAAATTCTCCCATTAAACAAGATCGTAACAAGTCAAAATATTCTACGAAATTATTTGCCATAATTCTACCATAGGTCCTAGAGACGTCAAAAATGATAATCTTGCCTAAACGTGTATTATAAACACATTTTAGGGTTAAAGTCATACTTTGTGTGACTTTTGCAAAAATCTCCAAAAAAGAATTATTTTATAGGGATGACACCAAAGACAGAAATATTCTTCATCAAATTTTACTATAAGTCTCCAACGAAAAGACATTTCCAATTCCAGTGGATAACAAATAATTATTTGCTTCAATATTTCCGAAAAATATACACAAAAATACTTCCTAATTTTTTGATCAATTTGACTTTTTTCGATTTGACGCCTGAAAGTAACCTAAAATTTCATTTAAGACAAAATCTGTTAAAATAAGAAATATTCTTTACAAAATTTCACTACAAGTCTCCGAATATATGATACATCTCAGCCGCATAGTTTTTGAGAAAATTAAATTCGAAATTTATGTACAACAAGTGAAAATTGTATGAAAAATACATTTTAGGGTTAAAACTGTACTTTATGTGAGTCTATGCAAAAATCTCCAACAATGCATCATTTTAGAAGGATAACTTCAAAGATGAAAATATTCTCCATCAAATTTCACTATGAGTCACCAACGAAATGGAATCTCTAACTCCACTTCTCATAAAAAATATTGTGCATCTATGTTTCCAAAAAAATAAAAAAAATAAATAAACACAAAAATACTTCCTATTTTTTGATCAATTTTTCCTCTGACTTTTATCGATTGGAGTCTGAAAGTAATCTAAAATTTAATTTAAGGCAAAATCTCTTAAAATAAGAAATATTCCCTACAAAATTTCACAATAAGTCTCCGAATATATGATACATCTCAGCCGAATAGTTTTTGAGAAACTTAATTTCGAAGTTTATGGACTACAAGTGCAAATTGTATGAAAAATACATTTTAGGGTTAAAACGGTACTTTATGTGAGTCTATGTAAATATATCCTACAATGCATCATTTTAGAAGGATAACTTCAAAGATGAAAATATTCTCCATTAAATTTTACTATAAGTCACCAACGAAATGAAATCTCTATCTTCACTGTATAGCAAAAAATTATGGGAAAATATTTCCTAATTTTTTGATCAATTTTTCCTCTGACTTTTTGCGAGTTGAGGCCTGAAAGTGACATCAAATTTCGTTTTAGGCAAAAGCTATTAAAATAAGAAATATTCTTTACAAAATTTCACTATAAGTTTCAGAATAAATGATACCTCTCAGCCGAATAGTTTTTAAGAAAATTAAATTCGAAATTTATGTGTAACAAGTGAAAATTGTATGAAAAATACATTTTAGGGTTAAAGCTTTACTTTATGTGAGTCTATGCAAAAATCTCCAATAATGCATCATTTTAGAAGGATGACGCCAAAGACAAAAATATTCTTCATCAAATTTTACTATAAGTCACCAACGAAATGAAATCTCTATCTTCACTGTATAGCAAAAAATTATTGGAAAATATTTCCTAATTTTTTGATAAATTTTCCTCTGACTTTTTGTCGATTGGACGCCTGAAAGTAACCTAAAATTTCGTTTTAGGCAAAAACTGTTAAAATAAGAAATATTCTTTACAAAATTTCACTATAAGTCTCTGAATATGTGATACCTCTCAGCCGAATAGTTTTTGAGAAAATAAAATTCGAAATTTATGTACAACAAATGAAAATTGTGTGAAAAATACATTTTAGTGTTAAAACTGTATTTTATGTGAGTCTATGCAAAAATCTCCAACAATGCATGTTTTTAGAAGGATAACTTCAAAGACGAAAATATTCTCCATCAAAATTTACTATGAATCACCAACGAAATGAATCATTTATCTTAACTGCATAACAGAAAATTATTGGAAAACTTTTTCTTTTTTTTTTTTTTTTTTGATCAAATTTTCCTCTGACTTTTTTCGATTTGACGCCTGAAAGTAATCTAAAATTTCATTTTAGGCAAAATCTGTTAAGATAAGAAATATTCCTCACAAAATTTTACTATAAGTCTTAGAATATATGATACATCTCAGCTGAATAGTTTTTGAGAAAATTAAATTCGAAATTTATGTACAACAAGTGAAAATTGTATGAAAAATACATTTTAGGGTTAAAATTTTAAACTTTATGTAAGTCTATGTAAAAATCTGCAACAAAGCACCATTTTAGAAGGATGACGTTAAAGACAAAAATATTCTCCATCAAATTTTACTATAAGTCACCAACGAAATGAAATATCTATCTTCACTGTATAACAAACAATTATTGGAAAATATTTCCAATTTTTTTTTTTTTTTTTTGATTAATTTTTCCTCTGACTTTTTTGCGCGTTGAGGCCTGAAAGTGACATCAAATTTCGTTTTAGGTAAAAGCTGTTAAAATAAGAAATATTCCTCACAAAATTTTAATATAAGTTCTAGAATAAATTATACCTCTCAGCCGAATAGTTTTTAAGAAAATTAAATTCGAAATTTATGTACAATAAGTGAAAATTGTGTGTTTGCCTTATTTACTCTTTATTTAACACGTTTTCAATCCGAGTCAAAATCTCCCTTTATATTTCATTTTTTGGAAAAAGTACCAAAGGAAGAATTATTCTACATCGAATATCATTTGGAGTCTTTGAACAAAAGAATTTTGGATATTCAATATTTACCATGAAAAAATCCAGAATAAAACTTATTTCACAAGAGATTGATTGATTAATTTTTTAAACTGTTTCTTTGACACTTTTCCAAACTCTCCCAAAAATCTCTTTTTAAAATTCATTTTTTGGCAAAAGTTTCAAAAGAAGAATTATTCTACATCAAATTCCATTGTGAGTCTCTGAACAAAAGAATTTTGAATATTCAATATTTACCATGAAAAAATAACATTAATTTTTCTACCAAAAAAAAAAAAAAAAAACCTTGAAAAATTGAGCACTTTTTTTCGTTCAAATTTTGTTATAATTTTTCTGTCCAAAAGCCAGCCTGGGTTGCGAAAATGCTAATTTGACTTGATAGTACTCATTTATAGATCAATACGCCAAATGGGGTCTAGGGTTCTTAGGCCAGAATTTTTTTCAAACTTTTTTGTTACTTTAATTTTTTTTAAATAATTAATAAAAATATAAAACTTTTCTGAATTCCATTTCTCTTTGCCTGAATTGATGAAAATTACTTTCGTTCCACATAATTCGTTATAATTTCCAGCTGATTTCATTTCAATGGAGAATTTAATGCCAAGTCTAAAAACCATTGTTTACATGTGAACATACATATGTCAAGCAATGTCAATTCTTCTTCTTGTTGCTGTTGTTATTGGATATATCAATTGTTTTTGGGAACAAAAGCGAAATCTGACATTTTTCTCCATAACACTTTGACATTTTAATGAATTAATAAAATAAAGCCAACAAGACATTGATGAAGTCTACAATTTAATGGGCTCTCTGCTTTTTTTTTTGCTCCACATTAAGTGGAAGAAGAGAGAGAGAGAGGGCGGGCAAAAAATATGTGTTAACAAAAAATTGTCTGTAACATACTTACGTCGTCTGTCTGTAGACCTCACTCTGTCTATGCAAGACCCCCGATGACAGCCATAGGGAAATAGCGAATCTTGAGTTTTTGTACTCCGCACACACACTTTCATACAAAATCTGTCTGCTATGTTTAGAAAAACGTCAGACATTGAGTGAATGAAAGAAAAAAAAACTTTGCTATTTTGACAGCTGTCAGTTTATGACAGTGGCATGTATTTCTTTTTTCATTGGTTTGGTCTTACTCTGGGTTCCTAGAGGTTTGCTAGCTGAAATGAGCTAGTTTGTAGGCAAATTTTTTTAAAGTGTTTTTTGCATTGCTCTCAAGGTATGACCCTATTTGCCATAACCCCTCCCCCCAACCCTCGGCACCCATGTTCAACATAAATTCCAATTATCTTTTGCTATTGTATCTCAAGGGGGAAAAAAGAACCGCCAGCCGCCAGCCGCCACCGAGTGCCAGTTATTGTTGACTTTAATTGAAGGCCTTAGACAGGCTAACAGCATGTGTTTGACATTAACAAAGAGCTTCTGTAACGGCATGGGGTCAGGCCAAAGAATACATATATTGAAAAGATGAAGATACCACTTCCAATTCCAAATATAACCTTGATTCTGAAAATAGCAAATATTTGTTTTTTTTTAATTTTCAATATTTTTTTAATAATTTTTGGATTTTTAATAAATCTCTTATAATTTGTTCTCTTTTCTTATCTTTACAGATCTCCTGCTAAGCAGCCATAAATACACTGCCTTGTGTAGCTACTTTTTTTGCTAAAACGAAAAACACAAAATCCTGAACAACAAAAAATGGCTAAAACCAAAATCATAGCATCATTACAACGACAACAACGACTCACCTTAATTTCTGCTAACACATCTACCACCAACAACAACTACACAACCACCTGCAAAATGTTCTCCCGCCAGTGCCTTTCCTATCAGCTTTTAACCCTCATCAGTGTGGTGCTATATCAGGCTGCGCATGCGCATGCCTTTGACATAGGTAAGTTAAAGAAAAACAAAACAAAAAAAAAAAAAAAAAAAACAAAAAAATTAAAAAAATCTATTTTACATCTCAAGAGAATAAAAGATTGAAGGAAAGGGAGAAGAGAGCGCGAGGTACTCCTTGGGGTATATTCCTCCAAATGGCTTTGAATTTGTTTGCCATTAAATATGATCAGCCGTTGTATTGTCATTAAGGCCCCGAACAAAGCCTTAAGGAAGCTGCTGCCAAATGCCCATAAAGGCCCCCTCGCTCTCCTCCCCTTTTCGTACTGTTGCATCCCAAAAAACCAACGGGGGTCTCCATCGAGCCAACTATCATTTTCCAATACTCCGCAATCGCATTCTTATGACTTTTTAATGGCCTCTTACACGGTTGGCGGTTGGCTTGTTTGGTCTTTTGTTGTTCTTTGTATTGTAGCCAGCTTCCCATAAGCCTCAAAGTCCCGCTGCTGACTTGTCTGGCGGCACATGTAGCAAGTTACGTTTTTGTTTTCTTTCAAGTCTTTCTTTTGTTAGTGGTTGCCTCCTTCTTTTTTTTCGCCCTCTCTCCCTCTCTCTCTCTCTCGCCAAAAATATATATTTCAACATTTAACTATTGACATTTTAATGGGGTGATGTTTCTTGTTGCCTGGCAAGCCAGGAATAAAGAAAAGACGAAGGAGAAGACGAAGTCGAAAAACTAACAACCAACAGTTGTCTTAAAGGATATTTGTTCTACACAATGTTTAATGTTGATTTATGGTTTTAAAACCACAACTCTGCAAGGAAATGGCGGAGAAGACACCTTAACTGACTTGGAGATGGGGGGGAGAGCTGAATATAAAATTTAGCTACAATTTAAATAAATTTCAGGTGTATTATTGCAAATTTGAAAAACGGAATTTTACAAAATTGGGTTTTGAGATCATTAAAATATTTTAAAAAATTTAAAAAATTAAAAAAAAAATAAAAATCATCAGATCATTAAAAAAATTGAAATAATTAATTTAAATTAAAAAAAAAACATTAAAAAAATTGAAAAAATTAATATAAATTAAAAAATAAATCTGAATAAAAAATAATTCAAAATCCAAATTTAATATATATTAATAAAAAAATAAATAAATAACCGACTAACTGCTATTAAAAAAATTTTTAAAAAATTTAAAAAAAAATATATTAAATTTTACGGAATTGAATTTAGACTAGAAAATTTTTAAAAAACTAAAAAAAAGTTTAAAAAATTAAAAAAAAAATAAAAATCATCAGGTCATCAAAAAAATTGAAAAAATTAATATAAATTAAAAAAAAAACATTAAAAAAATTGAAAAAATTGATATAAATTAAAAAAATAAATCTGCATTAAAAAATAATTCAAAATCCAAATTTAATATATATTAATAAAAAAAAAATATCTGACTAACTGCTATTAAAAAAGTTGTAAAAAATTAAAAAAAAATATTTAAAAAAATTATATTTAATTTTACGGAATTGAATTTTAAGATGACTAAAAAAAATTTTTTTAAATACTAAAAAAAATAAAAAACAAATTAAAAACCATTAGATCATTAAAAAATGGAAAAAAAATTGATATAAATTTAAAAAAAAAAAATTAAAAATTGAAAAAATTAATATAAATTAATAAAAATAAATCTGCGTTAAAAAATAATTCAAAATCCAAATTTAATATATATTAATAAAAAAAATAAATGCTATTAACAAAAAAAATAAATAAAATATTTAAAGAAAATTATATTAAAAAAATTTAAAAAAACTAAAAAAATTAAAAAAAAAAATAAAAACCATCAGATCATTAAAAAAAATGAAAAAAATTAATATAAATTAAAAAAAAAAACATTAATAAAATTGAAAAAATTAATAAAACTAAAAAGAAATAAATAAGCATTAAAAAATAATTCAAAATCCAAATTTAATATATATTAATAAAAAATAAATAAATAACCGACTAACTGCTACTAAAAAAATTTTAAAAAATCTAAAAAAAAAATATTAAAAAATAATTATATTAAATTTTACGGAATTGAATTTTAAGATGACTAAAAAAAATTTAAAAAACTAAAAAAAAAATTAAAAAAAAATAAAAAATCGTCAGATCATTAAAAAAAATAAATATAAATTAAAAAAAAAACATTAAAAAAATTGAAAAAATTAATATAAACTAAAAAGAAATAAATAAGCATTAAAAAATAATTCAAAATCCAAATTTAATATATATTATTAAAAAAATAACTGACTAACTGCTATTAAAAAATTTTAAAAAATTAAAAAAAATATTTAAAGAAAATTATATTAAATTTTACGGAATTGAATTTTAGGATGACTAAAAAAATTTTAAAAAACTAAAAAAAATAAAAAACCATTAGATCATTAAAAAATGGAAAATTGATTGATTGATATAAATTTAAAAAAAAAAAATAAGTTTAGATTTCTTCGAATTTGTCACCTTTGGCACGAATTATGGCCTTCAAACGGCCAATGAAACCGGCACACGCTGCTGAAGGGAAAGAGATACAATTCTGAAATTTGATATTTAGATTACCGATGGTACGTGTGTTTGAGATTTGGAAATGTGTCCTATATTTTTATAAGAAAAGTACTGAATGGTACTAAATTTGGTTTTGGGTGAAAGAGTTGAACTGGAATCCCCAAATTTTATATTGAAGTCTCTTTTGGCATTTAGGATTGAGATTTGGCTGTGGTTCGGAAATGTGTACTATATCATATAGATTTTTTTATGAATTTTTGTTCTTAATTTTTATTTATTATTTCTCAAAAAATCGGAATTACATTTTCTAACGATTTTTCTAGCGAAATTCCATTTTTTGTAGCTAAATAAAATTGATATTTTCATATGGCTAAATAAAATTGATATTTTCATATCTTCCCTTCCCTTCGTTTCACGGCCTTTCTTCCCCTCAAAATTTATTTGAATTTATTCGACAATTTATTATTTGAAAATAAAATCCCATTACCCATTATTGTAATGTCAAATGACAGGCACTTGGCATGCCTTTTAAATGTTTTCAATGATTATATCATCAATTAAATAACAAGCTATCAAACGTAACTCTTCGACAAGGCTGACTGACTGACTTGCTGGCTGGCTGACAATTGTTTACAGCATCTGCCTCTTCAGGACAGCTCGCAAGATGGGGCGTCAATCTCTATCTAAAATGAAATGCTAATTTAAATATTAAACGATTCCTTCAACTCAATTCGTTTATTTACTGAAGACCCTTTTTTGAAATCGATGCATTGTTTAAATCTTGTGTTCAGCTTTTTCCTTCGCCAACATGAACTGGATTTGGTGGTGGTAAATCCTCGGCTGACATGGTTGGTTGTTCCTTATAATCTTCCTTTTTCGCTTTTTTTTTGATACCACATGACAATTGACTTTTGAGCCATGTCTTCTTCCTCTCCGTCATGACTAACTAACTGGCTGTTTTGTATGAACACTTTATTACTTTTTGTTATGGCTGCGTGTGTGTGTATGTGTGTGTTTCTTGTGATTTAAACGCCACATACTTTATCCTCCACAAAACAAGCCTGGATGCGGCTCCTTCGTTCGATCTGTTCATCTTTGACTAAACATCACATCACAACGCATCACATCATTCTTTTGTATGCTACTTATGTATCAATGAAGGGAGTTGATTTCCTCTTTTCCCCTCTCCATATCTCTGATATTTTGTGTGTGTGTGTGTGCGCGCCATGTCCTTTGTGCTGGTGTCTCTGGGTATTTTCCACTCTGCAAATGATTTTTTTCCATCATTTTTTTCTATGCGAGTTATTCACTTGGAAGTAAATGCCTTAAAAATGTATCTTGTGTCTCTGTATTAGTGTGAGTGTTTGTTTAAAGAAGTAGGGATGATTACTTAAGGGGAGAATGGGGGAGGAGATAACCCGTTTATTTGTTCCCAGATCCAGTTGAAGCCTTTTTCTGAAATCGTATTCCAGAAAAATTTACCTTTTTGTTGACTATTTGATTTAGCAATCCTCTTCTCCTCAAGGTCTATTTTTAGGATTGCAGCTTTCCCAAGCTGCCCTCCGTCTAATTGTCTTTTAGCCACCTAGTCGTTTGCCCCTTGGCCTTGCTGCAAATAAAATCTCTGATACTTTTCTCAGAACTGTTTTCTGCCTTTATTTCTATTACTTCTCTTCCCCTTCCCTTCCCATCCCTTTCCATCCTTTCTACTCTTATGGGTTGGTTTTCCCATATTAAGGTTTCATTCCTAACATTATAATGTTGATTAAAGTTGATGTGCCGCATGAGTTGATTTTTTTCCCCAACGGCAGGGAGGACAGTGGATGTTAATAAGAAAATGGGGAAAATATATAGATATCTCGGACGCAAAGGTTACACTGCTAAGAGGCTATAGACCTCATTTAGAATTAATTTTTTTTTATTAATTTTTTAAAGCTCAAATTTTTTGAAATTTAGATTTTTGCAATTTTTTTTAATTTCACTATTTTGAAAAAAAAAAAAAATAAAATTCCTTTTTTTAATTTAATTTTTCTTTTTTGAAAAAAAAAAATATTTTTAAAATTCGGATATTAATTTTAATATAATTTTTATGTATTTCTCTAAATTTGATTTTTTCCAAAATTCGAATTTCTTAAAATTCGACTTGTTTTGAAAAAAAAAGATTTTTTCCAAAAGTCAATTTAAAAAAATTATATTTTCAAAATTAGAATTTTTTTTAATTAATTAAAGTTTTTTGAAAATTACTTTAAAATAGATTTTTGAAATTTTTTTTACATTAGATTTTTCAAATTTCGTCCTTAAAAAATCTATTTTTTTTTAATTAGACTTTTCTTTTAAAAAAAGCTACAGAGCTCAAAGAAAATTATTTTTTATTTGTTTTTGTTTCAATTCAATATTTGACTTTTGAAAAAAATATATTTTTGTAAAATTATTTTTTTCAAAATTTGAATTTTTTTGAAAAAAATATTTTTTCAAAATGCGGAATTTTAATATAATTTTTATGTATTCTTCAAAATTTGATTTTTTCGAAAATTCGACTTTTTTTAAATCGAAAAAATCGATTCGAAAATTCGAATTGTTTTGAAAAAAAAAGATTTTTTGCAAAAGTCACATTTTAAAAAAAAAAATACCATTTTCAAATTTCTATATTTTTTGAAATTCGACTTTTTTAAACAAACTATTTTTTTTTCAAAATTCGTATTTTGAATTCATTGTACTTTTTATTTATTATTTTAATTTCGATTTTTTTCCAAATTCTAATTTTTTAAAAAAAGAAAGATTTTTTTTCAAAGGTCGGACTTTTTTTTTAAAAAAAAATTATTTATTTTACCGGTCGACTCTTATTCAAAATTCGATATAGCTTTCTCGGTCGTCAAGATCGCACAGCTAGCAGGCTACAATATATTTTTAATAATATTATTTTAGTATATTTTTTTATTTATTACTTTTCTAATTTCTTTCTGACTTTTTGTAAAAAAAAAATCGATTTTTGTTCTCAAAATGTGACTTTTTTTGGAAAAATTTGATATTCGGTTTTGTAGTCGACAAGGTCGCACAGCTAGAAAATTTATATTAAATATATTTTTTATTATTTTTTTAATTCGTTTTTTTTTTTTCAAAATTCGCCTTCGTTTTTTTCAGAATCGATTTTTTTACAATAGTTTTTTTAGTCGATTTTTTTTTCAAAATTTGAATTTTGAATTTAGTATATTTTCTTCTTTTTATTTTATTTATTTTTATTCTTTTAAATTCTATTGTTTTCCAAGTTCCATTTTTTTTAATTCAACCTTTTTTAAAAAATGGGTTATTTCACAATTCGATTTTTTTTATTTTTTTTTTTTAAATTCGATATTTTCCACTAAAATGCTACAGATTAAGCTAATTTAAATTTAATACATTTTTTATATATTTTTCGAAAATTCTTTTTTTTCCAAAATTTAGTTTTTTTTTTCAAAAATTTGTTTTTTTTTTCAAAATTCGTTTTTTTTAATAAATCGAATTTTTCAATATTAGATTTTTTCCAAATTTTGATACTTTTTACTTTGAATTTGTAAGTAATACCCCATTGGGGGGATTTTTATTAGGTTTTTTAATTGCATTTTTTTTTTTCAAAAATTATAATTCGATATTTTCCACTAAAATGCTAAAAAAAAGCTAATTAAAATTTAAAAGCTAATTTAAATTTAATACATATTTTTTATATTTTTCAAAAATTCGTTTTTTTTTTTTAAATTTAGTTTTTCTTCAAAAATTTGTTTTTTTTTTTAAAAATTTCAAAATTAGTTTTTTTTTAATAAATCGATTTTTTCAATATTTGTTTTTTTCCAAATTTTGATACTTACTATTTTTTTTTAAAACGGTATTTTATGATCAATTTTTTTCAAAATTCCATATTTTTCACTTTTCTCTTAAATTGTTTATTTTTTGAATCCTAGTTTTTTACCGAATTTGTAAGTGATTCCTATTTGGGATATCATAATCAAGGCTGTATCCAATGACTTTCCCCACCAGATATACCCACCTCCAGTGCATGTGGAAATCCATGCATCGTTACAATTCATTTCCCAAACAGAAAGCGACTCTTTGGCCCATGTTGAAATGTTTGCAACCGATCTGGTAGAGAATTGTTACCCTTTGCCAAACAAAAAACACAAGACTACAACTGTGCTGTGAAGAGACTATGGGACTTACAACCTAGACAACCTTAGCCCTTAGTTGGGTTGTATTCTCCTATTTGCCAGCATTGCATTGTCGTTATGCATTCACATGGAAAATTTGTGTTCTGTTTGGTTAATGCCATTCAAGCATTTATGGGGTTTTCTTGTTCCTCCATTTTCGTTCTTTGCTGCATATGCCTCTGCTAGGAGGAATATCTGCACTCCTTCATTGAGCATGATGTTGTTGATGAGGATGATGATAAGCTTGACGAGCTGGAGGAAGGAGGAAAAAAAATACTCATGGAGTTGGGACAGAAATTCACTCACAGGCAGTCGAAAGGTTCATATGTTCCTCTAGCCCCACAAGAATGCTATCATTGTGACGTTTAACTACTGTTCGGCAAGAAGTTTGAAGAGGAAATGTATTTATTGGTTACCGAATGAGATATCTCTGCATAATTTGTTCAACTCAATGATGTTCAAGTCTGCTCCACAATCTACACAACATTTTCATTGTGTTGTGGCATGATGCTTCATTCCAACAGCAAACATCTTTCCAAACCCAGATCCGGGCACATCTGTTGAACCACTTTAGGTTTTTAGCTGGAGATTAAAATTGCAATCGTTTTTTTTTTCTCTCTCTCTCTCTCTCTTTCTCGACACAACAATGCCATGGATTGCTTGCTCTCCTCGATGATGTCGGAAATCATTTGCATAAGTTTTTATCAAAACTGATTTAGTCAATGTGGTCGGGGTTCACTTAATAAATGATTACTATCACAACCTGCATACAGGCAGACCGACAGACACTCCGACTGACAGACATATATTACCTTAGACAGGCTCTGATGGTTATCCATAACACATTCTCTCAAGTCTAGTCAATTGTCGTTCATTCATTCACTTTGGATTTCATGTCATTTATTATTATTATTATTGTTGTTGTTGTTGTTGTTCGGATGCATCTTCTTCTTCTTCCTCCCGTTCTTGTTGTTGAGTATATTTATGTATCAAGATCTCTGGAATATTTTGCAATAATGTTCTAGGTGTATCCATCCATCCATTCATTTATTTTATCCTTTTTATTCCATCTCATGTTGGCATGTTAAGATTGGGGAAGGGGGGGAGAGGTATATCTATGATACAAATTTAAATTTATTGCATTTTGAACATGTTCAAGCAAATTAATGAGATTCCATAAATATTTTTTTTTTTTTCGTTCTAACAAGTATTGGTATGGAGGTTGGAAGTTAATATATTTTAAAGGTTAGACGATTGAGATAAAATGTCAATAAATCTGATTTTACGAAAAGGATAGAAACCGGGATGTAGGGGGAAAAATACATTGGAAATTTGAAAGGATATAAGGTATACTTATATTCTTTAAGAAGAGGCCGATATTAGGGGACTTAATTTTTTTGGAGGAATTTTAAGGGATAAAATTCACTAGGAAAATTTACAAGGGAAAGGATGCAAGGATGACCAAAATTCTTTGGGGAAGGACGGAAATTAGGGGACTTTTTTTTGGAGCGAATTGTAGAGGTTAAAATTCACTAGAAAAAATTACATGGGAATATACTCACATTAGCGGATTAATATTTTCGTACAATTTTTCAGAAGAAAACCCACATTTCTCACTCAAATTTCCTGAGAAGCTTATTTTAAACGCCTTACCTTTAGGAACTAAGATTTTCTGAAAATTATCAAGAGGTGGTCCATATTTAAGGACCAAACTTTACTGAAAATTCCGCAGAAAAAATCGAGCGAAAAAAATATATTCTAAAAAATTACCTCAAATTTCCTGAAGAGTTTTTTTCTAAAGAACCTACCTTTAAGAATTAAAGTTGTCTGAAAATTATCGAGAAAAGGTCCATATCAAACTTCACTGAAAATGTTCCAGAAAAGGTCTAACGCTTGGAGACTAAAATCCAAAAAATATCTGAAATATCCCGCATTTGGGACAGTCGATTGAAAATCTGTCAAAATGTGGTTTTAAAATATCCACGGTTGAAGACTTAAATTCCCTAGGCCTTTTTTTTTAGAAAGCAGCCCATTTTTAGGGAGTAAAGTTCCCTGTTTGTGGACAAAATTCTTTGGGGAAGATAAATTACATAAAAATAGCATACTTTTGAGAACCAACATCCTCTGAAAATTCTATAGAAAAGTTACCATGTTTGAGGAAAATTTCCGATACTAAGGGGCTAGAATTCCCAAAATTTTTCTCAAGAAAAAGTCACATATTTTTGAAATTACAACTAATCCACATCTGGGGAATAAAATACCCTGTTTGAAAACTAAAATTGTCTTAGAAAAAAAATAACATAAAAATTTCTGAAAAAAGGTCCAAGTTTTGGGACAAAAAAAAAAAAAAAAAAAAAAAAAAAAAAAAACGTGAGACTAACGCTTATCTACATATGACGAATAAAATGCCATTTTTGAAGACTAAAATCCCCTAAAAAACAAAAAAAAAAAAAAAATCCTGAAGAAAGGTACTCGGCGTGGGAATTAAAATCAACCTATTTTTTTTTTTTTGAAAATTGTAAATGTTTTGAATCTAGATTCCCTGAAAATTTTCTCTAAAGAGTTCTTAAAGATTTCGACCTAAAATTAAGTGAAAAATATTTACGTTCCGGGTCTCCATAAAATCTTTATAAAAGCACTCAAGATTTCCTAAATATTCTAAAAAAAATTGTCCACATTTGATAAGTAATATTTTTTTCGAAATTCTCTAGACGTTTTAGAACTACATACCCCTCACTTGGAAACTTAAAGTCCCTGAGATTTCTGTAAAAAATGGCTCAAGTTTAATTCCCAAGGTTCTCTATCCAAATTTCAAATTCCTCGACAATTCTCTACTTAAAGTTTGGGTACTAACATTAACTGAAAGTTTTTTTTTCCATAAAAATTTAAGGCATGGGGGATAAAATACTCTAAAAATTTTTCAGAACGGAGCCTATATGTATCAAATTCTCAAAAAAAAAATCTCTAAAAAGTTCGAATGTTTGGGGACAAAATTGACTTCAAAACAACTTGGGAAACGGCCAACATTCATCATTAACAGAAAGTCCTACATATAGGTGCCCAGCTTCTGTGGAAAAAGACCAGTGTTCAGATATTTAAACACAGCTAAAAATTTCCGAGGATTAAAGACTAAAATTCTCTCAAAAACGGGCCACAAAGGGGGAGAAAAATCACCAAAATGACCACTTTCGGAGATTTAACTATAATTCTTTACAGAAATTTTCTACGATTGGTATCTTGAATTTGTAGAGAATGTCCCACCAAAAAAAAAAAAAAACTTTTTGGATAGTAAAATTCTTTAAAAAAAAACGACCCACAAATGGGGACTCCAAAAATCGAGGGGCTTGTGGGACTAAAATACCCCCTTTCATATATAAAATGCTACAATTAGTTATAGAAAACCTCCTCGATTGGTAACATACATTTTGTAGAGATTGTCCCACAAAAAAAAAAAAAAAAAATATTTCTACACTATAAATTAAAAATTATAATAGACTATAATTCTTAAAAAAACGGAGAAAAAATACCGAAATATCCAAAAGATAATAAAAATCTACTTTTCTGGACTTCAAAAATCTGGGCGCTTGTGGGACTAAAATACCCACTTTCAGAGACTAAATGCTAATATTCTCTAAAGAAAACCTCCACTATTGGTAACGTAAATTTTGAATAGAATATCCCACAAAAAAATTTCAATAAAACAAAAAATCTACGTTTCTGGATTGACTTTTTAAAAAAATAGGGAGTTAACTTTGTACTTAGGAAGCAGAAGCAAGTCGAACTGAAAAAATAGAGAATCTGGTCAAAAATATTCCGAAAAACGAAATATTACCCAGCATGTGTTTGTTTTCCCTGGACTATTCCCCACTACCTATTCTGGGCATTTGGCCAAAATCTCTCCAAAAAACATAGAAAAGACAGGGGGCTTAGCATTTTCCTGAGGCCCTAGGTTAGAGACCAATTTTTTGCGGTATTTGTCAAAAACCCCCCAAAAACCATAGAAAAGACAGTGGACTTAGCATTTGTCTGAGGCCCTCGGTTAAGGGCCATTTATTAATTTTTATTAGATATTTAAACTAAATTTTAAAAGCCTTGCCTTTGGTGGAAATTTTTTCAAAGATCTCGAATGTCAAAGATCGCTTAGTGATATCCCCAGCTTATTTGGAATATCGTGTCAAATTATTAAAAAAAAAAAAGCTTTGTATGTCTCTGCCATTCATGTCTCATGGAATACAAAGTCTTTTGCATAAAGCATGAATGACAAACATGCAAACCCCGATCATGCAACAGAAAAAGAATTTATATCAGGAAGGAAAAAAAGACAGTCTTTCATTCTTACAACCCAAAGAAACGCCTCTACTTAATGGACAATGAGGGGTAGTTATGCACTTCCAACACGCAACATGTGTCATACGGACCCAAAAACAAGAAAAAAAAAATAATTATGAAAATAAAACAGTAAATAAAAAAAATTAAAAATAAAAATCATGTGTCAAAAAAAAAATATTCAATAATAAATGGCAGTGGTCAAAGTCAAAATCTCACAAAATCACTTCCAAAGACAAGTGCTTAGCGAGCGTTTAAATTGGGGAGAAAAGATTTAAGTTGATGTCAATATTTCATAAATGCTTCAGTTAGTTTGATAAATTTGACATGGAAATGTTATAGTTTTTTTCCTAAACATAAACAACAATAAAACACACACAACAACAACAATACTAATAAATTCAAGAAAATACAATGTTTGATTTTTCTTATTTTTCCCCCTCCAAGCCAACTGTATGTTGTGTGAGGGAAATTTATGTTTATGTCTTTTGAAATAATTTCCCCTCCATTGTGTCTGCTGTTGCGATGCTTTTCTTTTGTGAAAGACAATTTCAAGAATTTCCATTTTCTGTCTGTTTAGCGTTTTAAATGTAAATTTTTCTCTTAATTAATTGTCGTGTTCTTTGTTGTGTGTTAATTTGGGGTGAGGCGTTCGTTTTCTCCATCTTCTTCTTCGTCTTTATTCCTTAATGTCTTTTTGTCCGCATTCTGAATTAATTAGTGAGAGATTTTCTTTGTATTTCGTTGTTTTTATTTTTTTTTTTTGTTTATATATATTTTTTAATTTATAGTTTTTTGATTTTTAAATAATGTTAAATGTTTCATTGTGTATATTTTTTAATTTTCTTTTTTTCTCTCCCTCTCCATTACAGCCACATGCAATATGCCTCTGGGCATGGAATCTGGTGCAATCACAGATGCTCAAATTACAGCGAGTTCAGCCCATGATACCGGCTTCGTTGGACCACAGCATGCGAGGTAAGTTGACAAATGTTAAAGAAGTTTTGTTTTGGAATAAATAGTGGAAAATTAAAAAAAAGTAATAAAAAACCAAAAAAGGTTTTGAAAAATAACGATTTTGGAACAGAAATTTTCTAGAAAAATGTTGTTTTAAAAAATATATTTTGAATGAATCCATAAACGTGGGTGTTTTAAAAAATATTTTTCAAAGAATTCATAAACGTGAATTTTTTAAAAAAAAATTTAAAGAATCCATAAACGTGATTTTTTTTTTAAAAAACTTTTTTTAAAGAATCAATAATCTTGGATTTTTTAAAAACATATTTTTTCAAAGAATCGATAAACGTGGATTTTTTTAAAGAATTTTTAAACGTGGATTTTTTAAAAAATATTTTTTCAAAGAATCCGTAAACGAGGATTTTTTAAAAAAATATTTTTTCAAAGAATTTTTAAACGTGGATTTTTTAAAAACATATTTTTTCAAAGAATTTTTAAACGTGGATTTTTTAAAAACATATTTTTTCAAAGAATTTTTAAACGTGGATTTTTTAAAAAATATTTTTTCAAAGAATCCATAAACGTAGATTTTTTAAAAATTATTTTTTCAAAGAATCCATAAACGTGGGTGTTTTAAAAAATATTTTTCAAAGAATTCAGAAACGTGAATTTTTAAAAAAAAATTTTAAAGAATCCATAAACGTTATTTTTTTTTTAAAAAACTTTTTTTAAAGAATCAATAATCTTGGATTTTTTAAAAACATATTTTTTCAAAGAATCGATAAACGTGGATTTTTTTAAAGAATTTTTAAACGTTTTAAACGTGGATTTTTTAAAAACATATTTTTTCAAAGAATTTTTAAACGTGGATTTTTTAAAAACATATTTTTTCAAAGAATCCATAAACGTGGATTTTTTAAAGAATTTTTAAACGTGGGTTTTTTAAAAACATATTTTTTCAAAGAATCCATTATCGTGGATTTTTTTAAAAATATTTTTTCAAAGAATTCATAAACTTGGATTTTTTAAAAAATATTTTCTCAAAGAATCCATAAGATTTTTAAAAAAATATTTTTTCAAAAAGTTCTTAAACGTGTATTTTGTTAAAAATATTTTTTTAACGAATTATTAAACGTGGATTTTTTAAAAAAATATTTTTTCAAAGAATTTTTAAACGTGGATTTTTAAAAAAAATATTTTTTCAAAGAATTCTAAAACGTGGATTTTTAAAAAATATTTTTTCAAAGAATTCTAAAACGTGGATTTTTAAAAAATATTTTTTCAAAGAGTTCTTAAACGTGGATTTTTTATAAAAATATTTTTTCAAAGAATCCATAAACGTGGAGTTTTTTAAAAATATTTTTTCAAAGAATCCATAAACGTGGAGTTTTTTAAAAATATTTTTTCAAAGAATTTTTAAACATGGATTTTTTAAAAAAAATATTTTTTCAAAGAATTTTTAAACGTGGATTTTAAAAAAAAATATTTTTTTTATATATTTTATATATATTTTGAAAAAATCTATAAAATCTCATTTAGTAACTAAAATTCTGGAGAAGAAGTCTAAAATTCCGTGAAAGAGCCAACATCGGAAAAAGTCGTCTTAAAAATGGCCTACGTTTGGTAGCCCAAATTTTGAAATAAAATTCGTAATTCGTAATTAATTGGGAATGGACTTCCTATAGGAACATTAGTTTAAAAATTTACTTTTGGGGACCAATACTATCTTCTATACTAATTTCTGCAAAATTCGAGGATTAGATTTTTTTTTAAAGTAGTCATTGTAAAGAGCCCAAATTATTTTAATATTTCTTATGTAAATCTTTTTTTTATATTAGAATTTTCTTGAGAAAAGCACATTTCTCTCCCTTTTGGCGACATATTTAATCACCCCTTAATTTTTTCAATAAATTAGTAATTATTTTTTTATTTATTTTTTTTTTTAATATTGTGGATTTTTCTATTTTTGTGCCAAATATCAAATCTGCCTTTGTTTTCCTCAAATACAGTTTTGAATATATAGCATTTTCTTGGAAAAAATTGCTTCCTCTCCATTCGATGAACAATTTAAAAACCCCTTAAGATTTTCAAAACCTTAGTAATTATTTTTGAAAATATTTTCTTTTTCCATATTTTTTCAAATTCTGTAGACTTTGCTCTTTGTGTAAAAAAAAAAAACTTTCTAAAAAATGCAAATTTTGGAGATTAATTTTTTAAAGTCCTTGTTTTTTTTTGGCGAGATGTTTTTAGAAACTTTAAATTTTTTAAATAATTTTTTCCATATTTAGCATTTTCTTGGAAAAAAAAACACCTCCTCTCCCTTCGCTGAACAATTTAATAGCTCCCCAACTTTTTCAACACCCCCATAATTATTTTTTAAAAATAAATTTCCTTATTGCCATTTTTTTTTCTTCCATCTGATGATTTCTCCAATTCCATTTTGGTTAAATTTATTTTGGCCACCTGCCAATTTGCCATGTCAATATTGTTCTCTTCTCTTCCGGTTTTTTTTTTCGAAATCACAAAAAAAAAAAAAACGTCAATTTAATCAACATAAACTATGTGATGAAACGATGAGAGTGGAAGATCCCTTAAGAGTTGATTTTATGTTACTGATAATTTTGCTGCTTAGCATTCGGTGCGCGGTTCTCTCACTCCTCCTCGTCGGCTTGGCGATTCTTGGTCTAAAATGCCATAAAAATCATTTAAAATGCTAATATCCTTTTAGTTTATGGACCCATTACATTTTGACTTTAATTATTGTTATTGCCAAAGTTAACAATCTTTCTTTCTACTGTTTGTTTGTTCAATGTGGTGTTGATGGCGGGGAGGCGGAGAGGGAGTGAGAAAGCATTTAGAATAGAGTGGTAGCAGAAGAAATGGCATTGGAGCTGTTTTCCTTTTTTTTTGCCTCCACTTCTTTTACATTGTCTCAGAGCCGGGGAGAAATTTCCAATAGCTCGCCGACTCTGTGCGGCTGTGGTGACCGTCCGACCAACCGGACCAACAACTATCTAATCAAAGTTTTCTGCAAGCCGCCTTATATCTTTTCTTTTACCTCCTTTAAAGTAGTTTTGTTTTTTTTTTTTCGAACTTTTTTTCAACAAATGAAAGAATGGAAAATCGAGCCAAGAGTTTCCATTTCTCGCTCAACGGCTTTGGCGCTCCTTGGACCACTTGCTTGTGTTAAAGCTGTTACTGTTCGTATGCAGCGGGTTTTTTTCTTTTTCTTCTGTTTTTAATTTTCATTGACGACTTTTAATGGGCTTTCTGTTCTCTTGAATGGCCATCCATCTGCCATCCACCTTTGGAAAGGGGGGTGGGTGAGGGCATAGAGCAAGAAATTGTTCTCTATTTGTTGATTGTGTGATGAAGTTGATGGGACCCCTTGCTAGGTAGCCAGCCAAGCTATTGCCATCAGGCATCAGCATTTAGCATCGTGGGTAGCTTTAGCCGGCTCCAGCAAAACAAACTGTCATTTAGTTAATCACTTGGCCGGTAGTGAAGATACTTTTGGCCAATTCGTTGGACATGACGATCTGGCCGGCCATCCCCCCTAACTGCAGCCTGTTGCCATGGTTTGCATGGCCCTCCTCTGTTCTTCTTTGCTCTCATCATCTCGATTTCTTAACTATTTGTAGAGGAATTAATTTAAATTGAAGTTGTTGGGTTTTGTTTTGCCATTCTCCCATCTTCCTGGCTCTTGAAAAGTATCTATCTCCATCTCCCTGTTGTGGTTGTTGTTGCTGCTGCTGTTAATACTCCTTTGGCATGGAAATGTCCATTTGTTTTGGGTTTGGAGTGTTCATGGCAACCATTTGAATGGCGTCGATAGGGTATTTATCTTAATTTAATTGAATGTTTATATGGAATCGGGTGAGTTGGTCGGTCGGTCGTTCGGTCGGATGGTTAGGTTGTTTGGTTCGAAACCAACTGAAATAAATGACTCTGGATCACGTTTTTCTGTTAAGTTTATGATGTTTACTCTTGTTTGACATAATCATAGTGATTTAAATTAAACTAAGTGGCTACAGGAGATAGATTTGTTACCATGACTCTTTAAAGTTGTATCCAGAGAGATAGCGAGGAGAAGGAAACTTGAGTGTGGAGCTCGGAGTGGGGGGGGGCTTTCAAATGCCATCACCACCGTCAAACATTTATGCTAATGAATGAATGAGGAGAAAAAAACAAAGGTATAAAAAATACTTATGTTGTCATTAAGCCCATTAGCCACTGATGCGAGGGTGCTGGAGATTTAATTAAAAAAATGAAAACCTGGTAATTTTTCCTTAGAGACTTTCCAGGAAAAATAAGAGGAAAATTGTTTTTCTTTACAAGATAAAATTGTCTGTACAGGTCGACGTCTTCGTATAGCCCCCCATATAACAGTAACTCCCGATAATCAGTATTTTGATGATTTAAGCGACATTATTCATCGGAATTGTTTCAAATTTGGTATTTGTAGTGCCTAATGGGTACTACAGCCTAAGACAGAAAATTGTATGTGCAGGTCCACGTCTTCGTATGGCCTCCATATAACGGTACCTCCCGATATTCGGTATTTTGATGATTTTAGCTACACTATTCACCGGAATTGTTTCAAATTTGGTATTTGTAGTGCGTAATGGGTACTACAGCCTAAGACAGAAAATTGTCTGTGCAGATCCACGTCTTCGTATAGCTCCCATATAACGGTACCTCCCGAAATTTGGTATTTTGATGATTTTAGCGACATTATTCACCGGAATTGTTTTAAATTTGGTATTTGATGTTCGTAATTGATGCTACAGCCTATGACAGAAAATTGTCTGTGCAGGCCCACGTCTTCGTAAAGCCCCCCATATTACGGTACCTCCCGATAATCGATATTTTGATGATTTTAGCTACACTATTCAGCGGAATAGTTTCAAATTTGGTATTTGATGTTCATAATTGATGCTACAGCCTATGACAGAAAATTGTCTGTGCAGGCCCACGTCTTCGTATAGCCCCCCATATTACGGTACCTCCCGATAATCGATATTTTGATGATTTTAGCGACATCACTCACCGGAATTATTTAAAATTCGGTATTTGAAGTGCGTAATGGCTACTACAGCCTAAGACAGAAACTTGTTTGTGCAGGTCCACGTCTTTGTATAGCCTCCATATAACGGTACTTCCCGATATTCGGTATTTTGATGATTTTAGCGGCATTATTCACCGGAATTGTTTCAAATTTGGTATTTGAAGTGCGCAATGGGTACTACAGCCTAAGTCCACGTCTTCGTATAGACCCTAATATAACGGCTAAATTTGGTATTTTTAAGATTTTAACAGAATTTTTAAAGGGATTTTATTTATTTTTTTTAATTGCCAAATTCGTTTCAAATGGTGGAGGGTATTCAAAGTTCGGGCCGGCCGAACTTACAGATTTTTTTTCTTGTTTTTGTTTTATAGAATTTGTATTTTTTATTTTTAATTTGTAAATTCTCTCCAAGTGGTGGAGGGTATTTAAAGGCGAACCTACGGCTTTTTTCTTGTTTTAAATTTGAAAAGTACTTAAGAGTTAATAAAATACGTTTGACAGTTTTGAAAATATTTTGAAATGCAATATTGCAGCATAAAACGCATACCCTCATAGCCTCATATACCTATGAGAAAAATAGAAAACTAAGTTATATTTTAAGTCAATTCAAATCTCAAAAAAAAAAAAAAAAAATACTGCCACATGACTCCACAATAAATTCCATTAAAAAACAATTAACCTCTTTTTTTCAAACTAACTCTTTCAATATTTAAATTGAAAAATTGAGGCAAAACCCCCACACATCATTTATTTGAAAAAAAAAAAAAAATAAATAAATAACGACCCATGGCGCCATTGGGCATTGCTGATCACCCTAACTAAGCCAGTGATTTGGTGTGACATAATTCTTGCCTATTACGGGCACATTGTGATTTACATTTTATTAGCTATTACAGACAAACAAAGAATTCACCATAACGGATGTCTAAGAAAATTTTGGTGACTTTTGTAAAACCAAAATTTTGACAAAAAAAAATTCCTTTTTTTTTTTTGGTTTCAGATATTTCTCTTTGCAAGGTTTCACTGTAACTACCGTTCATTTTATGACAATTTTAAATAGGTCTACTTTATTACACAGGAAATGAGTTGGTCATTTGGTATCGCACACAAACTCCAGCATTTTTTCTAATTTGAAACAACGCAAATATTACAAATCTGATCATTCGACACACACACGCACACTGAGATTTCCATGCTGTAAATATTTAACTAAATTTGGGTGAATTTTCTACAGTTTTTATTTTCAGTTTACTGCCCTGGAAATTTTGTAAACTACGAAAGGGAATTACTTTATGTGGTGCCTATACAAAAAGTCCAAGTCCTCGCAAAATGCGGGTATTTTGCTTATTTACCAACTGCCCATATCATGATGTCGGGGGGTTTATTACCTCCTCTGGTCATCAAATTGAAGACTAACCTTCTTTGTTTTGGGAAATTGTGTAAATAAACTGTGTGTTCTCCATCTCTCCCTCGCCCACCCCTCATTTGATGGCCCGTAATTTACAATGGAATTTTTATTTGCCTTAGACTAGCTGTTGTGCATTTTCCCTCATTATTTCTCTGTTTTTTTTTTTATTCTACAGCTAGTATTTATTCTATTTGATCTAAAATTAATATTAATGAAGGCGTGAACAATGGAAATTACGGAAAAAGTGTAGAATTTAAGGAACTAAGGAAAATATATTCCATGTGAAAATTTCGATTGAAGCAAAGGAAATGATGATGAGATACATTTGATTTATATCATTAATCACAGGCGGGGTGTTGGTGTCTCCTAGGCCAAATACAGCAATTTCTTCTTTGAGGTGGGGGGACGATTGTAAATTATTACCGGGACCGGAAATCTAAAAAATACAAATTTAAGGGATTTCTCTTAGATTTAAACCAAAAAAATTCTTCAATAACTTTTGGCAGAATTATTGGAGAATTTTTCTCTATAAAAGTAGTCCCGAGAATTCGTGTAATAATATCATAAAAATAAGACTGTAGACCTGGCTGGGAAAAATGTGGTAGAGGTGGGATTTAAACTTTCAAAGTACTCATACACGTATCTTCTATTTTTAGCTCCACTTTCATCATCTGCTAGATTTTTCCTGAGTTTTGTTGCACAAAAAAATAATAATTTTCAAATAATCGTCCGTAATATTGCCAAATAAACTATTTACCTAAAATGAAAGGATTTCAAGAAATCTTAATTCCGAAATTAAAAAAAAAAAATTGAGAGAGGGGGAACTGGCCGTAAATAATTTGGCTACATTCCGACGTCAACTTTTAGAGCATCGCCATAAAACTCCTTAAAATATATTTTAAAATGAAATGAACTGCCCCTAGAAAATCTCCCAAAAAGGCCATCGAAGACAAATTCTTAGAAATTTATAAAAATAGTCTTAATGGGTTAATTTATAAAAATTGTCTAAAAGGAAGTCGTGAGGTTGCCTTAAAAAACTTTGTCTAAAAATTATCTAAAACTAAATTCTACATGTTTAATGCTGGACAACCGGGGCCTTTGACAACAATCCTCATTCTTCAATATTTTATCAAAGATCTACAATTATAGCTCTGGTGCCAATTTCGAAAAATGAGAGGTGCAGAATTATATTTAATGCAGGGAGAGAACAAGAACCCCGAATACAAATTGTCAGCTGATTTGTTTGGAAATTGAAAATTTAAAAAAATTGAAAATCTTGAAAAAATTGAAAATTTTGAAAAAATTCAAATTTTGAAAAAATTAAAATTTGGAAAAATTTTAAGTTTTGAAAAAATTAAAATTTTGAAAAATTGAAAATTTTGAAAAAATTGAAAATTTTGATAAAATTGAAAATTTTGAAAAAATTGAAAAAATTGAAAATTTTGAAAAAATTGAAAATTGTGGAAAAATTAAAAATTTTGGAAAAAAATGAAATTAAAAAAAAATTGAAAATGTTGAAAAAATTGAAAATTTTGAAAAAATTAAAAATGTTAAAAAAATTGAAAATTTTGAAAAATTTGAAAAAAAAATTAAAATTTTGAAAAAATTAAAATTTTGAAAAAATTGAAATTTTGAAAAATATTTATAATATAATATAAAGATTTTCCAATTTCCCAATGTTTATCCCTTTGAAAAATCCGACGAATATTTGGAGGTGTTGCAAACGGAATGACAAATTTATGTATATATTTAATAATATGGTGGAGGGTATAAAAACTAAAAAAAAATTGCAAATTTTGAAAAAATTTAAAATCTTGGAAAAATTGAAAAGTTAGAAAAAATTAAAATTTCGAAAAAAAAAATTAAAAATTTTGAAAAAATTGAAAATTTTGAAGAAATTGAAAATTTTGAAAAAATTTAAAATTTTGAAAAAATTGAAAATTTTTAAAATTTTGAATAAATTAAAAATGTCAAAAAATTGAAATTTTTAAAAATATTTATAATGTAATGCAAAGATTTTCCAATTTCCTAATTGTTAGCTCCTTGAAAAATCCGACAAATACTTGGAGGTGTTGCAAACGGAATGACACATTTATGTATAAATTGAATAATATGGTGGAGGGTATAAAAACTAGACACTAGATATTTCTTGAAATCCATCACTGATATATTCCCCCATAAGTACCCCATTCGGTACTTGAGTGAAGCCAAATGACAAATTTTTTATTTTTTTATTTATGTTTTTTTTTTTTTTTTTGGAACTGAACATAATTTTATGGTTCCTCGAAAATTAAGCCCCTCCAAAATTACCCTCATGCCGCACTTGAAACAAAAGCAAAGAACCACGATGCACAATTGCAGCATTTACTTGTGTGTGTGTGTGCTTGTGTTTATCATTAAACATCATAAACACCAAAATTAAGATCATTTTCCCGCGGCCCCTCATATTTTAACCCCCTCCCCCGCTCTTTTCGAAAACACTTCTTCTGATGAAATGATAACCCCGCCGATGATGACGAAACAACCTTTCATCGTACAACACTTGAAGTAGTAACCACAAAGATAAACAATTGATATTCTTTTGGCAAGAGAGGTAAGGAGGATGGGGGAAACACGAGCTAGAAATAGTTAAAAAACACAAGTATCCCCATTTCAACAAAATGCAATTATAATTTTTTTTCGTTCGTTCGTTCGTTTTCTACGAAACTTGCGGTGAAAGAAATTATTACACCAGGTATATTGGAGAGAATAAAAAAAAAGAAAAGAAAAGACGTTGTAATGTTTTTCCATTTCTTACATGGGTCGGTCGGGGTGGTTGTGGCACCAACCAACCCCTTTTCTTGCTGTTGTTATTGCTGTTCATTTCTTCTCAATGGCTGTGGCGGCAGCTCTGGCTTTATTGCTTTGATCTATTTTAAGATCTTTTTATGGGTGTCTCTCTGTCCGTCCGTCTGTCTGCACCATAGTCTGCTGCACAAAGTCTTTTGAAGCGATTCTCAAAACGAAATTATGTTTCTGCATTATTTTCTCCTTTTTCTTCATTTTTTCTGCTTCTATTGCCATTCCTGCATTTGTGCATTTCTTTGCACAAGGCTTCATAGACAAGATTCTTGGTGTTGTTGTTGTATTTTTGTAATAATTTTTTTTTGCTTTCTTTGTAATTACTTAGCACTTGAACGGCATGTTAAGACACTGCTCTGATGATAGTCGGCAAAGCCATTCAAAAAAAAAAAAAAAAAACACTTTGAGACATTTTTCATCGAAGTCTGTTTGAAAATGTAAAGAAAATCTTCGATAATTAGTTTTTTTTTGGAAAATCCATAGAGTTAAGGGAAAAAACTGCTAAGATGTTAAGCAACATTTTGTCTCTCCACTTTAGCCTGTCAAACTTACCCAACATCAGATCATAAACAATTTAGTTCGACATTAAGTGTCGTCAGCAAATACTTGAGATTTAAGTTTTGGGGAAGTTTTTTGTTTAAAGAATATAAAAAATATAAACAAATATTTTGTTTAAATTAAGGAAAAAATCGAAAATATTTCAAGAGGGATTTTTTTTAATAAAAAATAGGGGAAGTAGGTCAATCGAAAACGACCTGGCACAACAAAGCCTTCATATGCCCTCAGCCATATGGCTTTGGAGGGTATTTAACATTTGATACGGCCAAGGCGTGCCTGATCGAAATACCGGTTTTGGATCCTAGGTCTTTTTGGACCGAATCCGTTTAAGGACATTTTAAGTCGATCTAGGGGTGTCTGGCGGGGATTTTTTTACATAATTTTTTTTAGAGTCTTGAAACTCTGCAGGATATATTTTTTTAAAATAATTTTGTAAGGGTCCAGAATTGCTCTTGGATTTTTTAATAATTTTTAAGAGTCCCATGATGTATGATAATTTTCTAAGGGTCCAGAACTGATCTTGAATGTTTTAAATAATTTTTAAGGGTTCTGAAATTATTGTGGATTTTTTAAATAATTTTTTAAGGGCCCCATTATGCTCGTGGATTTTTTAAGGGCCCATGATGCTCCTGGATTTTTTAAATGATTTTTAAGGGTCATATAATGCTCGTGGATTTCCTAAATAATTTTCTTAGAGTCCGGAAAAACTCTTGGATTTTTTAAAATACATTTCTTAGAGTCCGGAAAAGCTCGTGGAGTTTTTAAAATAATTTTCTAAGAGTCCGAAAAAGCTCGTCGATTTTTTAAAATAATTTTCTCAGAGTCCAGAAAAGCTCGTGGATTTTTTCAAATAATTTTCTTAGAGTCCGAAAAAGCCCGTGAATTTTTAAAATAATTTTCTTAGAGTACGGAAAATCTCGTGGATTTTTTAAAATAATTTGCTTAGAGTACGGAAAAACTCATGCATATTTTAAAATAAATTTCTTAGGGTCCGGAAAAGCTCGGGGATTTTTTAAAATAATTTTCTTAAAGTCCGGAAAAGCTCGTGGATTTTTTTTTAAATAATTTTCTTAGTGTCCGGAAAAGCTCGTGGATTTTTTAAAATAATTTTCTTAAAGTCCGGATAAGCTCGTGGATTTTTTAAAATAATTTTCTTAGAGTCCGGAAAAGCTCGCGGATTTTTTTAAATAATTTTCAATGGTCCTGAAATGCTCGTGGATTTCTTAAAAAAGGGTCATATAATGCTCGTGGATTTTTAAATAGCATTTTAAATTTCCTGAAATGCTCTTGAATTTTTTAAAATAAATTTCTTAGAGTCCGGAAAAGCTTGTGGGTTTTTTTAAATAATTTTCTTAGAGTCCGGAAAAGCTTGTGGGTTTTTTAAAATAATTTTCTTAGAGTCCGGAAAAGCTCGTGGATTTCTTAAATAATTTTTAAGGATCCTATAATACTCTTGGATTTTTAAATGATATTTAAAGATCCTGAAATACTCTTGTATTTCTTATATAATTTTTGAATGTCCTGAAAAGCGTGTGGATTTTTTTAAAATAATTTTCCTAGAGTCCGGAAAAGCTCGTGAATTTTTTAAAATAATTTTTTTAGAGACGGAAAATCGTGGATTTTGAAAATATTTTTCTTAGAGTTCGGAAAAGCTCGTAGATTATTTAAATTATTTTCTTAGAGTTTTTCCGGACTCGTTTTAAAATAATTTTCCTAGAGTCCGGAAAAGCTCGTGGATTTTTTAAAGTAATTTTCTTAGAGTCCGGAAAAGCTCTTGGTTTTTTTAAAATAATTTTCTTAGAGTCCGGAAATAAATTGCAAAAGGTCCTGACAAGCTCGTGATAACTTTCGAAGGGAGTATTCGATTTGATCCTCAAAGTTTGCACGTCCCAATATTTCTACTAACACAAGATCTGCTGTAAAGGAACTTCCCCCCCAAGGGGTCAGAATTTGGAATAATTATATCTCTCATAAAATACGAAATAAGCATCCGACTCTCTTCAAATTTCATACATCCCAATATTTCTAATAAGACAAGATCTGGTGTAAAGATCGAATTTATCAGAGAACTCCTTCAGGTACCTTCCCCACAAAGGGGTCAGAATCGGAAATAATTATAATTCTTATAAAATGTTAAATAACGGTCTGATTGTCTTCAAATTTTACACATCCCAATATTTTTATCAACACAATATCTGGTGTGATAATGAAATATATCGGTCCACTCCTTGTGGTGCCTCCTACACAAAGGAGTCAAAATTTCGAATAATTAGAACTCTTATAAAATATGAAATAAAAGTCCGACCGTCTTCAATTTTCCCACATCCCAAAATTTAACAATACAAGATCTGGGGTGAAAATAGAATATTTCGGATCTTTCCTTCTGGTACCTTCCCATAAAATCAGCGATTTTATTCAAATTTGGTATATCTAAATATTTCTCTCCTCAAATTAAGTCCTTAACAGCCATCACATTGCTCCTCGCTTATCATTTTCCCATCGATTGCGATATCATTTCAAGAAAAACCATTAAAATCATTAACCAAAAGAGCAGAGCGCAGCAGCTCCCCACCAGGATTGACCAACCAAAAATAACAACAACAAAAAATTAACATATCAATAAATGCTTAAGGCAGACAGACAAACATCTTAACCACCAAAAAAGCAGCGAACAACAATTGAGCGTTGGTCACAAGGAAAAAAAATCTCATAACTTAAACACCAGAACCAATGAAGAAAACGACGGGACAGAAGATGGCGAACAAAAATATTAATCCTTAATTACCAAGACAACATCCTGCTGAGTTTGTTAAAAAATCAGCAGCAGCAGCGGCAAACAAATTCCCTTCTTCCTTCCTTTCACGCGATGGCAGAAGAGAGATCCATTACCAAGAGCTGAGAAAAAAAAAAGATTTCGAAAAAGACATCATTTCAACTATGGGGGGGGACCAAATGGTAGAAGTTGCCATTAGGAGGGAGCGAAAAGAAAAAAATCAAGCAAAAACAACAACTACAGCCACAAAATCTTAACGAACTTAACAAGTTACCAGAAGCGTTTTCCATAGATGATGGGGGGCTCCTCCACGTCGTCGTTGTAGTCATCGTCTTGGCCGTTGTTGTTGTTGTTCATTTTAGTAACGAATTTCAAAAATGATAACATGACCAAGTATTGACGTTTAATACACCCTGAAAATGTTAAAGCCATAAACGCAATTTCCATTTGCAAGAAATAAAGAAAAACAACAACAATCCCAAGTCGTTATATTGGCCACAAGCTAATACAAATCACCAGGCAGCCACAAGAAGGAACAAATCTTGAAAACGCCACTTAAATGTCCAAATGGTAATGTATGCTTCCAACAACAGCAGCAACAACACAATATCAATATCAAATGGCTAAGACAGCATTTAAAATGAAAAAGAAGAGGACAAAAAAACGAAACACACAACTTAACCAGAAGACCAATAAAGACTCTGAAGACGAAGACGATGGAGAAAACAAAAAATTGAAAATCATTTGGTTAAGACTTTACATACCAGTGGTTTTGTGGGACATCATGGCCAAGATGACGAGGTAGATGATGACAATATTTGGTTGGTCAAGTAGGAGTTGAAAGGAGGGGGGTGGTTGGGAAAGGAAGGGAAGGATTTAAAACTTAGGAAAAAATAGAAATTAAAAATAAAAAATATATTAAAAAAAATAATTGATAATAAAAAATAAAAAACATTGCATACTTTTGGGCTTGCATATAAAGTCGATTTTAGTGTCTCTCGACTTGCAAAGAAAACCCAAGTCGATTAAAATCGATTGCGATTTAAGGTTTTTTAATGTGTTTTGTTGAGAAAATTCGAGAGTCGATAATAAAAATTGGATTATGTGATTATTACCACAAGCCAAAGACGAATTCGACTTTCAGACTTTTCAAAATCCATCGAAACCTTGAAAACCCAAAATTAATTTCGATTTAATATATATTTTATCGGTTTTCCAGCTGAGCAAATTGGAATCACGATTACGAAATGTCGATTTAGTTATTTTTACCACTTCCTAAAGTCGAATTCGACTTTCAGACTTTTCAAAAGCAATAGTCGTTCAATCGAAAGCTTAGAAAACCCGGAGTTGAATAAAATCGATTTCAATTTGAGATTGAGTGTCTCCGAGCTGAGCAAATTCGAATGTCGATTATGTTATTTTTACCACTTGCTAAAGTCGAATTCGACTTTCGGACTTTTCAAATCAAAAGATTTTCAAAGGGAAGAGTACAAAACCAAAGTCGATTTCGATCAGAATGTTTCCGAGCTGAGCAAATTCGAAAGTCGATTATCTTATTTTTACCGCTTCCTAAAGTCGAATTCGACTTTCAGACTTTTGTAAATCAATAGACGTTCAATCAAAAGCTTAGGAGGCCTACGTCGACTAAAATTGATCTCGATTTGAAGCTTTTTAATCAGTTAACCAGCTGAGCAAATTTCAAAGTCTGTTACGAAAAGTTGATTTTGAGAGTATTACTACAAGCTAAAGTCGAATTCGACTTTCAGACCTCTCAACAACAATAGTCGATTAATCGCAAGCCTAGAAAACCAAAATCGACTAAAATCGATTTGAGGCTTTGTCATCAGTTTTCCAGCTGAGCAAATTTAAAAGTCTATTACGAAAAGTTGATTGTTGGAGTATTATTACAAGCTAAAGTCGAATTCGACTTTCAGACATCTTAAAGGCAATATTCGATTAATCGGAAGCCTAGAAAACTAAAATCGACTAAAATCGATTTCGATTTGAGGCTTTTTAATCAGTTTTCCAACTGAGCAAATTTAAAAGTCGATTATGAAAAATAGATTATGTGATTATTACCAAATGCCAAAGTCGAATACGACTTTTCAAGAGCTATAGTCGATTAATAAAAATTCGATTTACGTAACTCTAAGATAATCACTTTTTTGGATTCAATCACTTTTAATACCGAGAAAATGCGAATTTTGCTTACGACTACCATAAATTCTAGCTTTTTTGATTTAACATTAAGAAAAAAAGTCGAAAATCGACTTTTATCTGCTTTGAGAAATTTGGTAAAGCAAATTATCTAGTTTTTTTGCTAAAGGCAAAAGTCGAAAAGTCTGGAAACATACTTTCGCTCCTGACTGCTTACACTAAAACATTCTTTTCATTTTTTAAATGTAAGTTAAAAGTCAAAAATCGACTTTTATCTACCCAAAACTCGACTTTTTTATTGAAAGCTAAAGTCGATTTTTGATCTCGACTTCTTTGGTAAAAATCGACAATTCTAGAGTTGAACTTTCCCTCTCGAATACTTTCCCCAACATTTTCAACTTACAACACCTTCAATTTTGGTTTGGAACAAAAATATCGAAAATCGACTTTTATTCGATCGAAAAGAGTCGATAGACCAAAATATCGATTTTTTGTTTATTGAAGGGAATATTGGAATGATTTACAATTCAAATTTTGATCTCGATTCAATTTCGAACTAGCATCTCCTTTGAATTTCGTTAGGAAATGAAAAATCGAAAAACGACTTTAAGTCGACTTCGGTCAATGGAAACATTTGTCGTTTTTTATTGAAGCAAACTCCGATTTTTGCTTGAAACTACTCAGATACAAATCGACAGCATTTAATGTCGACTTTTCTTCTTGAATACATGTCTAAAAATTTGAACTAGCACCTTCTTCGAATTAAAGCTGAAAATGAAAAAAATCGAAAAACGACTTTAAGTCGAATTCGGTGGAAGCAAAAGTCGATTTTTTTCTTTTAACTACACTTAGGTGTAAATCGATAATTCCAAAGATTGAGTTTTGTGCTCGGCTACATATTCACGACTTCATATCCAAAAATTTGAGCAAACACCTTTTTCGAGTTTGGGTTTTAAATGAAAAGTCGAAAAACGACGAATCGAATTCGGTCAATTAAAAAGTGGATGTCTCTAAGAAACAAAAGTCGATTTTTCCTTTCAACTACTTAGGTGTAAATCAACAGTTTCAAAGGTTGACTTTTATTCTCGACTTCATATCCCAAATTTTAAACACACACCTTTTTCGAACTTAGCTTGGAAATGAAAACTCGAAAAACGACTTTAAGTCGATTTAGGTCAATGGAAAAAGTCGTCGTTTCTGTTGAAGCAAAGGACGAGTTTTGGCTTGGTCTTTTTGATGCTATACGACAATTATCATGGTCGATTTGTTCTCTCGATATATTATATCTAATTATGAACTTGGATTTCAATCAATTTTCAGTTGGGTAATACAAATCGAAAATCGTCTTCCAATCGAAAATTTGACTTCTTTATTGAGGGCAAAGTCCGAAAGTTCGTTTTTTGTTAAAGACTAACTACACCTAACTATGAATTTAAACCTTCTTTAATCTTTCGACATTTAGTCGATTTTGGGCAATCGAAAAGTCGACGTTTTTGTTGAAGTCAAAGTCGAATTTTAATTTGTACTACTTGATGCTATTCGATAATTCTCAAGGCCGACTTTTTCTCTCGACTAATTATCTCTAATTGATGCAATTTTGGGTTGGTTTAAAAAAAATCGAAAATCAACTTTCAATCGAATGTAGAAGGTGTATAGACCGAAAATTCGACTTCTTTGTTAGAGGCAAAATCCGAAAAGACTATTTTTGTCCTCCCCAAAAAATGCCTAACTATGAATTTTCTCTTCCTTCAATTTGGGAGTGGAAAGTAAAAATCGAAAATCGACTTTTAGACTAAAAGTCGATTTGAAAAATCGAATTTTCTAAGAAAATAGTGTTATTTTCTTTTGTCCCTAATTCTAAGTTTGTACCTCCTTCAATTACTCATTGCACGTTCCATTTAAGGCATTTTAACGTTGCAGATTTTTCTTTCTTTTCACATTTTCATGGACTCAAATGACAACAACAAAAAATATCACATTAATTTTATTTGCTGCAGACGATGACGTTTGGTGATATCGTCAACGAAACGAAAAAAAACTTGCAAAGAAATAAAAACGACAAGGTGTTTTTTTGATGTGGTATGGGGTCCGCTGGCTGCAATTGTTATTGGCAACATTTGCAGGCATTCATTCAAGTCACTCAGTTAGCCACCACCGCCAACTACTTCAATTTCAGCTACCAACCAGCCAACCAACCTAGCATTCCCAATCACACACAATGTGGGGCCGACCTGTCATTTAATGTCAATTAATTTATATAGGAATCTGCGATTCTTTATTCGTTTTGCTTTGGCTGCACGGCATTCAGCCAATGATTGGTTGATGTTGTCTCCCCATAGCAAAAAGACAACAAAATCTTGGCAATGTTTTGTTTTTCTTTGTGCCATAACTTTTTCTGCGATGAGTTATCTTCTGAAAGTTTGAATCATCATTTGGATTTTTATAGTTCCTTTAGTTAATCCTAATCTTATACGTTTTCTTATTTTCTTTTCTTTGCAGGCTGAAAACCGACAACAATGGCGGTGCATGGTGTCCCAAACATATGATCTCAAATGCTTTAAAGGAATACCTGCAAGTTGATTTGCTGTCGGTCCATGTTATAACAGCGGTACGCACCCAAGGGCGCTTTGGCAAGGGTCAGGGCCAGGAGTATACGGAGGCCTATGTCCTGGAATACTGGCGACCGGGTTTCACCAGTTGGAAGCGCTGGAAGAATACCCAAGGAAAGGAGGTGAGAAAAAATACCTTTTATCAATAAGTTTCTTACACGCCAAAAAGTATGCAATGAATATTACGATTTTGAGGTTTATTGGATGTCTATGAAACAGCTGTTCGAAAGAGATAATAATTCAAGTCTTTAAAGGTTTCTCTATATTTTTTCCTCCAGCGACACCCAGTATTCTCCAAGCATATCATTGTCAAAATTTCTCTCCCATTTTAACTCTCTCACAAAATATCGAATATTGGGATATGCAAGTCGATTTTCAATCATTCGACTTTTGATATTGAAAAGATTGATAGTCAATCTGGATAAAAAAAAAATAGATAGATAAGACCAGTTCGTGGCAAAGATTTTCGACTTGGGGATCAAACAATTTATAAATTTATCTAAAATCGACATAATTCGACTTTGTCTAGAAATGTCGAAATCGGAAATCGCCTCTTTTGTACGACTTTTAGAAGCCAAATTTGAAAATATATAGTTTTTGGTTATTGAATAACATTTTAGACGATTTTATTGTGAAAAGTCAATACCGAAAATCCATTAAAAGTCTATAGAATACAAATCAAAATATCGAAAATCGACTTTTTTATTCGATCATTCGACTTTTGGTATTGAAAAGATTTATAGTCATTGTGGATAAAAAATAACAAAATGCAATTTGTGGAATTGATTTTCGACATGGAGATCAACTAATTTTGGTCGACCATTCATTTTTATAAAAGGTATGCAGCGATTTACGTCGTTTTAATTTAGATTTTCTATTTTTTTTAAAGCCTCCAATATCGCAACAAGTCGCTCCTATTATCTATTAGCAAATTTATTTAATTTTGGTTATTTATTTAAATTTGGTTAATTTTGGTTATTGAATAAAATTTTAGACTATTTTATTGGGAAAAGTCGAAATCGAAAATCGGTTAAAAGTCTATTGGAAAAAAATCGAAATATCGAAAATCGACTTTTTTATTCGATCATTCGTCGTTTTAGTTTAGTGTTTCAATTATTTTTTAAACAAGCCTCCAATATGCCATCAGATTGCTCCTATCATTTATTAGCAAATCTGTATTATAGGTATAAATTAATCTAAAATCGACAACATTCGACTTTGCTTTGAAAAGTCGAAATCGAAAATCGACTTTTTTTATACGACTTTTAGAAGTCAACTTAGAAAACGCATTTTTCTATTGAATAACATTTTACATGATTTTTATGTTAAAAGTAAAAATCGAAAATCGGTTAAAATCTATTGGAAAAAATCCAAATATCGAAAATCGACTTTTTGTTTGTGGCAAAAGAAAAGAGAAATCTCAAAATCAGTCTTTGATTTTTACTCTATATTTTTAGTAAAAAAAACAGATAATGCCCATAAAAAAACTGAATTCTTTCGTAGGAAGGTTAAAATACACCATAAATGAAAAAATAAAAATCGACTTTTTGCCTATTGTCTTCACTCGAATTTGACTTGAAAAGTCGTAATCGAAAATCGATTTTTAGCTTATGGTACGAAATCCGAGGGAAAATATGAAAAAATTTAGAAATTTACCTTTGTTTGCTATTCCTTATCCTCAATTGGGGCTAATGAAGACTTCAAGAAAGCTCCAGTCGATTAAAATTCATAAAAAATACAAGTCGACTTTGGTTGGAAATGACGAATTTGAAAATCAATTTTTATACCATTTAACGATCGAAAAGCGACTTATTTTCTGAAGACATAAAATAAGCATTTTAAGGTCGAGTTTATGTTTTTGTAAAAAAAAAATGAAAACCGACTTTTAATCGACAGGGAAATTTAGATAGACAAAAAATCAAGCCTTTATTGAAAAAAAAAAATCGAATAGTCTAAACCACGATTTTTGCTCTCGGGAACGAATCCTTTACTTGGAATTCACATCTCCTTCGATGCCTATTAAAATTTGGTTTTGGACAGGGAATTCGGTTTATGCTCTCGGAAAGGAATCCTATACTTGGATTTCACATCTCCTTCGATGCCTATTAAAATTGAGTTTTGCCCACGGCATTCGAATTCTGAGCCTCCTTCATGGCCTTATTGCCCCTTGGACTTTGAGAAACATAAATTATACTCCCGACTTTAGTCGACTTTAATTTGAAATTGTTAAAAAGAAAGAAAGAAAGAATTAAAATCGATTTAATTTTATTTGATTAAATAAAATCAAATTAAAGTCGAATTTTGGTATGAATCCCTAACTGATAGTCGATTTTTTTAGTTCGGCCGTAATTGAGTAAAAATACACACCAACGGTCCACAAAAGAAAATGAAATGAATGCTATTGTCTCTTCGTAAAATGGCTCTTTAAAAAGTCGATTCGATATTTTGTAAACGAAGAATCGAAAATCGATTAAAATCGACAGGCCGAAAAGTCGCCTTTTTTGAGCAGTATGAAGTCAAAAAACCCAAATTTTACTCTAGACTGCGGACTCCAATCATGAACTGTCATCTCCTTCGATTTTGGGTTCGAGAGTTAAAATCAAAAATGAGAAGTCAGAAAACCTAAAAACTGACTTTGCTCTCGACTAAGTATCCTTAACTTTAAACACATATCATCTTCGATTTTTGGGTTCGAGAGTAATAATCGAAAATCGATTTTCTTAGATGAAGGAGTTTTTTTTTTTTTTTTGTAGATATTAAGTCTTCTCATCAAACGTATATATATGGTCAGGTCGAAAAGTCGTCAAAAAACATAAAACACGAATTTTGCTCTCGACTGCGGATTTTTAACCACGAACCCTCCTCATCTCCATTGAATTTGGGCTCGGAAATAAAAATCAAAATTGTTTTTCAAAAAACATAAAACACGAATTTTTCTCTCGACTGCGGATTTTTAAACACGAACCCTCTTCATCTCCATTGAATTTGGGCTCGGGAATAAAAATCAAAGCTGTTTTTTTGTTGGAATGTAGGTTTTTTTTTGTAGATATTAAGTCTTCTCATAAAAATTCATAAACCTAGGCCCCATTTTTTGGGTAATGCCAAGTAAAATTGGGGTTCGTCCAGGAAAATTGATTTTTGAGCCAGCCTGAAAAATGATTGCCACCTTTGACTTTGAAAAACATAAGTCATACCCCCTTTCATTTCCTCCTATCTCTAACCATTTTCTAAGGCAATTTCCCTGACATTTTTACTACAATGCAAAAAATATTGAAAATTTTCGTATTGGAGAAAAAACTAAACCTTTCTCTTTTCTGTTTTTGTTTTTCTTCTTCCTTTTCTTATCCAGATATTACCCGGCAACATTAATACCTATAGCGAAGTGGAAAACTCTTTACAACCGATTATATTCGCATCGAAAATACGCATCTATCCATATGGTCAATATGATCGCACGGTGTGTCTGAGAGCTGAAATTGTGGGTTGTCCATGGGAAGGTGAGTAATAAAAAAAACAAAAAAAAAAAAAAAAAAATAGAAACTCTATGACTCAAAATCTCAACCATTGAAGATGTCCATGGGCAGTCAGCATCAGTATATGCCGCAGACATCTAGGCATTGATGTGGTGGGCCATGCATATATGCTGGCTGGCTCGCTGGCCAAGTGCCTAACTGCTGGCACCAAAAAAAAATATGCATTTGGTGATTTTATAATTTATGGTTTTTCGATAATATATGGACAGTTTTAAATTTAAGATGCTGTCTTCCTCGCCGTCGTCGTCTTCTTCTTCTTTGCGAAATCTAATGTGCGTTTTTTCTTCGTTGCGCCTATGTCATGCTGTCTCTAATGGCCAATGGTGTGGAAAGTTTTAGTGTCTACTGTGAGTTAGCGAGTAGTGGCGATGGTGGCAGAGAATCAGCAGGATATAAATTGATCAATTTGATGATGTTCGTCCAATTCAAATGTTGCAGCATTTTTTTTAGCTCGGATGAAAGTTAGAGGATTTGTGAGTGGAGCTGTAATTGGAAATAAAAATCATAACTCGTGGGGAATGTAGATTCATATTTTATTTTCTGTTTTTAACGAGACATTTTAAAGCCGTAAAATAATATTTCTAGCTGTTTAGATAAGTGACCTGAGAGGTTACAATTCGGAAAAATTGGTATTTATGTAAAACAATTTTTTGCAGGAAATATAAACTTGAAATTGTATATTTATAGAGATTTGACTAAAAATCGTCTCAAGACGATATTTTAAGTTCCTTGTGTCCACATAAGATCCATTACCGATTCTTTCATTACACCAACAATAATTACGGGGAAAATCCAGCAGAATATGGAAGTAGAGCTAAAGACACCCACATCGGCCTTTTTCTTTTAAAAGTTTTCTCTTCCACACTTTTGTAAATTTTCCAATTAAGATTCCTCCGAATCCATGGATTGTAGGTTTACAGTGTCTTCGACATAAAATAATTACGGGAAAATCCAGCAGATCATAAAAGTAGAGCTAAGAAAAAAATACACCTATATCGGCTATTAGAAAGTTAACGTCGCAAAATAACATAAATAGAGGGGCCATGTTCCACTCTCTTCCACACTTTTGGACATTTTCGAACTAAGATTCCTCCGAATCCATGTATTTTAGGTATACTGTGTCTTCGGCAAAAAATAATTACCGGGAAAATCCTGCAGGTCTCAGAGGTAGAGCTAAGAAAATAAAACACCTATATCGGCCTTTAGAAAGTTAACATTGCAAAGTAACCTATAGAGAGGAACCGCGTTCCACCCTCTTTCACACTTTTCAAAATTTTCGAATTAAGATTTCCCCGAACCCATACATTTTAGGTATATAGTGTCTTGGCAATATTGCAAATAAAAATATGAAGAATTTTTTGATTGACAATTTTAACCCTCAAGCGAGCCAACAAGGGGTCTTTTTGGTACTTTTTTGAAATATTGTGGAAAACTCCCTTTAAACGGAATCGTGGTAGGTTAAAATATTACACAAAATTATTTGTCATGCAAAAATCTCCAACAAATCATAATTTTAAAGGGATGATGTCAAAGTTGAAAATTCAAATTTTACTACAAGTCAACAAAGAAAAGAAATCTCTATTTCATTTTATATCAAAAAAAAAAAAAAAATATTTCATACCTTAATTCAAGACACCAAGAGAATTCCAGCTCTACCCCTTCACCCAATACCATATTTAGTACTATTTTGTACTCTTCGTAAAATTTTAGTACACATTCCCGACGGGACATGGGACGCATTTCCCAAACCTCATCCATATCTTAACCACAGTTTTAAATCCATATCAAATTATGAGCTAATAGCAAATATAGTACCATTTACCAACAATTATCTAAATATCAAATTTTGGAATTTTATCTCCACCCCTTTAACCAAGACCACATTTAGTACCATTTAGTACTTTTCATACAATTATGGTACACATTTTCAAAACCATCCTCAAAATCTAATTTGAGGATACTAGCCCTATTCCGTCACCCACTACGAAATTTAGAACCATTTAGTACATATCGTAAAATTTTAGTACACATTCCCGAAACAATTTCTATATCTCAATATTAAATCGCACAATTTAGGATTCCAGCTCTATCCCTTCAACCAAGACCAAATTTCGTACCATTTAGTACTTTTCGTACAATTATGGTACACATTTTGAAAACCACTTCCATACCTTAATTCCAGATACCAACAAAGACCTCAAAATATAATTTGAGGATTCTAGCCCTATCCCGTCACCCAATACCAAATTTAGTACCATTTAAGACCTTTCGTAAATGTATAGTACATATTCCCGAAACAACCTCCACATCTCAATATTGACATCAACGGAGACCTCAATATCAAATTTTAGGATTCCAGTCCATAACTCCACCCAATACCAAATTGAGTACCATTTAGTAGATTTCGTACAATTATAGTATATATTCCCGAAACAACCTCATATCTCAATTTTAGTCATCAACAAAGACCTCAATATAAAATTTTAGGATTCCAGCTCTATCACTTCACCCAATACGAAAGTACTTTTCTTACAATTATGGTACACATTTTCAAAATCACCTCTATACCTCAATTCCAGATACAAACAAAGACCTCAAATTCTAATTTGAGGATTCTAGACCATTTAGTACTTTTCGTACAATTATGGTACATATTCCCGAAACATCCTCCATATTTCTATATTAAACACCAACAGAGACCTCAAGAGCACAATTTAGGATTCCAGCTCCATAACTTCACCCAATACCAAATTTAGTACCATTTAGTACATTTCGTACCATTATGGTACACATTCATGAAACAACTTCCATAACTCAATTTTAAAAACCAACAGAGACCTCAATATCAAATTTTAGGATTCCAGCTCTATCGCTTCACCCAATACGAAATTTAGTACCATTTAGCACTTTTCATAAACTTATAGTACACAATCTCCAAAACAAACTTCCATATCTTAATATTAAACACCAACAGAGACCTCATTAGCTCAATTTAGGATTACAGCTCTATCATATCACCCAATACGAAATTTGGTACCATTCAGTACTTTTCGTACTAACATGGGACGCATTTCCAAAATCATCTCCATACCTCAATTCCTAATACCAACAGAGACCACAATAGCAAAATTTAGGATTCTAGCTCTATCCCTTCACCCAATACCAAATTTAGTACCATTTAGTACTTTTCGTAAACTTATGGTACACATTCCCGAAACTACCAAATCTCAAACACAGATACCATTAGTAATTCAAATATC